>NC_080394.1:35706875-35919375 GCF_028751815.1 Salvia miltiorrhiza | reverse complement strand
AGTTTTACCTTTTGCCGCCCAGACCACTTCCCGGCGGCCTCTGCCAGACGCCAAACACTGTCCTCAGCAACACCGCCTCCGTTCTGTACCGTGAAAGAGGAGGAGGAGAAGAAGCCGAAGGAGCGCCGCCCCTACCTGACGTCGGAGATGGCGGAGGCGACGAGGCCGGGGCAGAGACGACGAGGCCTGGGCGGCGGCGCTTCGCGGCGGGGGGTGAAGCAGAAGATGGCAGAGGCGACAAGGTCGGGGGCGGCGGCGCTTCGTGGCAGAGGGCGAAGCAGGAGATGGTGGAGGCGGCGACGCTTCGGATTTCAAGCCCCAAGCCGCCTGGAACCCTAGATCTACCACGCCTGGAAGTCTAGAATCCTAGATCTGCAACATCCCCCCACAACCACTGCCGGATTTGAACCAGCAACCTAAGGATTAAGGCGGCGGCGGAGATGAAGGCGGTGGAGATAGACTGCGGAAGCGATGGAGATGAAGATAGTCTGGAACCCTAGATCTACCACTCCACGCTGCAGGCGATGAGGCAGGGGCGGCGGTGGACGACGTAGAGGAGGTCGACAGCGTGCGGGCCTCACGGAGGAGGAAGGTGGTGGCACGGACGACGGTGGAGGAGGAGGTGAGGAGCTCCGGGCACATGGGGAAGATGCGGCGGAGGTCGGCGACGGTGATGCGTGGAGAAAGAGAGAGAAGAGAATGAGAGAGGAGAAAGATGCGTGGAGGGAGAGAGAAGAGAATGAGAGAGAGAAAGAGAGAGTACATGTATTTAAGAGAGGGTATTTCTGTCTTTTCAATCAAAAAGTGGATAGTTTTTATTATTTTTATCTTAGTGGACAATTTTTATCTTTACAATATGAAAGTGGATAGTTTTATATATTAACTCATTAAATAAAGGGATGAAATGATAAAAATAATTATAATTTTTATTGAGTGTTTGATTTAATAATGGAAATGAATTACTAGTAAGAAATTCTCTATCTTTTTTCTTCCCTTCTATTTTAAGGGGTTACAAATTGGGTAATTGAGTTAACCTCAAGTAAGGGTAATGATTAATTCATTACCCAAACCAAGTAACGAATTTAATTAATTGAATCAATTTCCAACATTTAAAAATATCCAACCAAACATGGAGAGAAAGAGTGAGGCCACAATATATATTGGAATCAACTCATACCAGAACCTCTGGTTTAGATGGTGATTTTCCATTGCAAGTGTTACCAGATCTCATTAATCAAGTTATTTTCTTATAGAAAGTTTTATTGACTGCTAAATTAATATATTAAAATCATGGTGAAAATCAAAATAAAACTTCTTGACATTCCTTCATAATGGTTGCTTTAATGTTCATTTGATGTTAATGTATATTCCTGAACAAAAGTTGAACATATTTTAAAACTTGCATAAGACAAAGTTCAACCGAGCTAGATCAGATTAAGTATAAAATGCATTATGCATGATAGATGGAGTCGATAAACAAATTACATGAATTTATTTATACTTATCGAAATTAATTTATTCTCAAAATGGATTTATTGTCATTAGGTATGGTGACGTATAATTGAATCGCAGGTTCATTAAAGTGAAGAGAGTGTTATTTAAGGAAGTGAAAAAGGAGGGATTTGGGAGGATGGAAATGATAGTGAGATAATTTGGTATGTTTTTAAAGGCAATTAATTATTCACCTGCAATGTTTGGTTTGCTGATGCGGACAGGTGTGGATTGTTTAGCAAATCTGGGATCTCAATTCAACTACTAGAAAGATCAATATATTTTTCACTAATTTGGCCCAAAATTATCAAAACAATAAAAATATAGGAGCATAATCACACTAGTTTTATAATTTTAGAATGGGTTAATAGGGTAAAAATATAGGAGCATAAGGTGTTGTGGAAAATACATTCTTCTATAAAAAAATATGTAGAATTTATCTAAATTAAAGTGAAGTATCAAATACATTTTTAAGATGTTGACTGGTTTGCATATTTTTTTCTGAAAAAATTTACAGTGTTTTTCACCATATTTAAATAGATACACATGTTCATCAATTTCATCGATTTATTCATTATTGTCAATTCTCAAAATATTTAGCATTCTAAATAGAACCACATCATATATGGGTGGGCTACCGTGAGAGCACATCTTATATATATATATATATATATATATATATATATATATAGGGGGCGGTTATTCAATAAACCACCCTTATTTTAAGAATTACGAACCAGCAAAAATGCATGAATTTTATGTATAACACGCATGAATAAACTGTATAAAGGCATGAATTGCGAAAAATAATTTTTTGCTACCTTTGGGATTCGAACTCAGGACCATGAATTTATCCAACAAGGTGATGAATCAACCGTAGATCTTGATGATCTAAGGGTTGAAAATGGTTCCTAATTTATATTTTAAGAAGCGTTCTTATTTTAGCCTTCCCCTATATAGGGGTATATATATATATATATGGGTGTGCTACCGTGAGAGAACATCTTAAAATAAGAAATAAGAGCAATTTTTAATTTATGAATTTTGTGTAGAACACGTATGAATTCGCCGTATAAAGGTATGAATTGTGAAAAATAAATTTTTGCTACCGTTGGGATTCGAACTCAGGATCATAAATTCATCCAACAAGATTACGAATCAACCGTAGATCTTGATGATCTAAGGGCTGAAAATGATTCTTATTTTATATCTTAATAAATGATCTTATTTTAGCCCTTCCCTATATATATATATATATATATATATATATATATGGTGTGGTTCTAGAGAGAACTACATTATTTGTGAGAACGTGAGAACCATCAAATCTAATGCATCCACTGTAAAGATTAATGCATTCGCTGTTAAAATTAATGCACTCAAAAAAATAAAAAAAAGGCTCCTTTCAGGATTCGAACTCAGGATTTGCATTCATCCAATAAGATGATGCATCCACCGTAGATCTTGATGATCGAATGACTGAAAATGGTTCTCCGTTCTTATTTTATTTAGTAGTTCTTTCTTGAACCTCTCCCCATATATATATGAAGGGCTACCGTGAAAACACTTCTTAAAATAAAAATAAAAATGTTTTTTAATGTATGAATTTTATGTAGAACACGTATGAATTCATCCAACATGGTTACGAATTGTGAAAAATAAAATTTTGCTACCTGTGGGATTCGAACTCAGGACCACGAATTCATCAAACAGGATTACGAATCAATCGTAGATCTTGATGATCTAAGGGCTGAAAATTATTTATATTTTATATTTTAAGAAGTGTTTCTATTTTAGCCATCCACTATATATATATATATATATATATATATATATATATATATAGAGAGAGAGAGAGAGAGAGAGAGAGAGAGAAAGAGAGAGAGAGAGAGAGGTTCAAATAAGAACCACTAAATAAAATAAAAACGGAGAACCATTTTAAGTCATTGGATCATCAAGATCTACGGTGGATGCATCATCTTGGATGAATGCAGAACATGAGTTCAAATCCTGAAGGAAGCAAAAATTTTATTTTTTTCGAATGTAGTAAATTTAATAGCTGATGCAGTAATTTTAATGGTTCTCATATTCTTACGAAAATTATGGTTCTCACTAGAACCACACCCCATATATATATATATATATGGTGTCGTTTTAGTGAGAACAATTGGGTAAATTTCAGTGTGTTCGAAATCTAGGCAAAGGATATTACAATGAAGAATTGTTGTAGTTTGAAGTTAACCATGAAGGTTTGAGGATTCATAAACACAACAATGTCCAAACCCATACATATCTTGATTTTCTATTGTATTTATAGACGTGGACTTGAATAGAGCTATTGGAGAGACACTTCTTCAAATTTTGATTTTTTGTTTGTTAAAATCTTCCCGTTGGAATGCTTCTGAGATGTTGTTATCGAAACCTGCAAGTTTGTACGGCGAAATCTGCAACTTAAGATTTTCTTTTGTAGCCTGTCACGTACGGATGATCTGTTGTGGGGTCCACCTTAGTGGACTGGAAGTCAACTGCAATGTCTGGTCATTTGTTTCTTATTTCTCAAATGGATCCGCACATCCACTGAGTCTTTTGATTCTGCTGAATTTTCTTCTTCAACGGGTTCTCCCCTTGAGTTAGATCTTCACTTCAGTTAGAACTCCATTTTCAGCATAATCTTCTTCTCCAAATGGGACTTCTAGTAGCCTTTAACTTCTTCACTTTGACTTAAATTTCAGCTTATTGCACTCTAGCTGGGAACTTCCTGATCCATCAGCTAGTTTGGCCATCATTGGGGTTTTACTATCATTGAATTTTGACATCTTCGAAACCAAGAATTTTTTCAACAATTTCTCCCTTTTTGATGATGTCAAAAGTGAACCCATATTGAACCGATCTGGCAGAAGTCTAATTTATGTAGCTAGTTGGTTCGAATAAGAAAAGTTTAGGGTTAGTGCAACAACATACTATGAAGAACAAAGCTTGATAATGATTTCTCATCGATAGGAAGTGTTGAACCAAAAGAA
This sequence comes from Salvia miltiorrhiza, assembly GCF_028751815.1. Taxonomy (NCBI): domain Eukaryota; kingdom Viridiplantae; phylum Streptophyta; class Magnoliopsida; order Lamiales; family Lamiaceae; genus Salvia; species Salvia miltiorrhiza. The sequence goes on along the minus strand of NC_080394.1, from coordinate 35,914,864 downwards.
GGATTTTCATTGATCACTCATAATACATCTGCTAAAAATATAAAATAAAATATTGACTTTGACTTTTGTTCTAATTTTATTCTACTGACTATCTTCATTTGATCTTCCAATCAGTTGTTTCAACGCTCCTAGTTGCTTTCTTACTGTTGTTACCTAGTCACAAGTTGCTTTTTATTAGCAACTTGCTTTGGCTCCATGAGTAGACGATGCAACACAACACATATTTTTGCTGCATGAGCTGAGTTCCTTAAGTTAGCTGCTCTTACGGTTGTTGGTCTCCTCTTAGCATTTCTTTGTAGTGATGGCTTCCCATTCTCTATATCATTTTCCCTTTTTGGTATTATCAAAAGGGAGTTATCCCAATATTTGAGGGCTGAGAAGACTGCGACTGCATTCACATGCATGCTGACACATGATGATCGGCATGGTCAGTGACCCACTCTTTGGCATTAAGCTTGTTGAGTGAAGTGAGACAATGTTAGGATGGAGTGATAGAGTACTGGAATTTTAGATTATACTCCCTCTGTCCCAGCTTTTAGTATCAAACTTTCCTTTTTTGGTCGTCCCACATTTTAGTATCCATTTCTATTTTTGGTAAAAGTAGGTGGGACCCTTACTCCACTTTAATTATTTTAACTCTCACATAAAATGTGGGACCCTTATTCCACTCACAACACATCAATCACTTTATTAAAACCCGTGCCGTTCTTAACTGGATACCAAAAGCCGGGACGGAGGGAGTACTAAAAATATGTCAAACTAAAATTGGGGCAGTCTTTTCAGGTGCAATCATCAACTCAAGGGGTCTCTACACTTCATCCGACGTTGGAAAAGAGCCTCGCCAAATGAAGTTGGAGATGAGGATGAGTAATACCTTCTCCGTCCCCTCCTGTACAACTTATTGAGGCGTTGTTTCAGTTCTTTATCCACTATGGAAACTTCAATCCCGCCCCCTTAGAGAGGTTCTTGCGAGTGTGAGGAGCCAATGTCCACTCCTACTTTGGTCGCACCATGACAGTCACCTCTTTGCCCGAGCTTCATCATAAATTACTCTCACACTAAAGATGTACATTAAGTATTGGGAGAGGAATATTAGATCTGAAGATCGCCATAAACATGCTCAGGCCATCTGAGATGGTGGCTAAGATGTCGGCTGTCAGCTGAACTATATTCCCTTTGCGAGGCCATGGCATCGGTGGCCTAACCAACCTCGTTTTCTGTTTATCGGGAAGAAGGATATGGAAGAATAATTTTTTGTTTCATAGTAAGAGGGTGCAGCCTCTCTGTGAGCAATTGCATCTCAAACTTCTCCATCTGGTTATCAGCAAGCCCCACAGTGGGTGAATGATTGCATTGAAAGATTTGGCTTTGGTAAGGCAAGAAAGTTTTTGGTGAACAAATGAAGGTTAAGTGTTTGGAAGAGAAGTTGTATTTTGGAGATTGCATGAAGCTTTATCATATGAGAATGATTTGGATGAGGGTAAAGCTCCAGTTTTTATTGCGCGAAAATGGCTGATACGTGTTGACTATGCTCTACAAGTGGTGGTGTATGTGTTGAATCCTTCTTCCACAGGTATGTTGTTTTCCTTTATGTTACATTTGATTTGACACGTCGTCTTTTGAGGTCTAATTCGCTGTTTTTAGTGCCATATTTAGAAGTACTAGGTATGTAGTTGAGAAAGATTTAACTATGCCAAGATTTAATAAGATTCTTTTATGATTTCTAAGAAATATTAGCTTTAAGTCAGATATATCAACTGTGAAATATCGGGATGCAAATTTTCTATGTAAAAACACACAATGAATGAAATCTTCGTATTGAATACAAAAATCAATACATTTAATTAGGGGTGGTAATTGGTTCGGTTCGGTTATAACCGAACCGATTTTTCGGTTAACTGGAACCGATTAGTGACGAAAACAGTAACCAAAAATCGAATCGAATTTGGGTTCGGTTAACCGGTTAACCAAGGCAGAATTCAAGCATAACCAAATTTTCAAAAAAATTCAACTTCAAATGGGCAATATAGAATGAAATCAAGAAGAGCCTAACCCACTTGGTAGATTGCTGATTATATTTATATAAAGAAAAACAAGTTTTCAAAAATCAAAAACAAAAAAACTTGGTCCTGATCCGCACAAATTTCAAAATTTTGACAAGCAAACAAAAATTCAAGGAACTCACTTCAATAAATTCACTTTTAAATTCTCCATCATTTTCCATTCCAATACAGAGGGCCATAACGAAAGAAACCCATAAACCAATTCAACTCCAAATGCACAACAGAACTCAAGAAAAATACAAACATATACTAATACAATCTACACCCAAAATTCTGGGAAAAAATCAAATAGAATTGCCGTGGCCAAGAGAAGAAGAGTCAAGAGAGTGGAGAGAGGTGAGAGCTGACCAACGAGGCACAAGATGTTGAGAAGGCCGTGGTGGGAGCATTAGTCTTGGCTGAATCTGTTGTGCGGCGGACTGGCGAGATTGGTGGCAGGGAGACTCTGCAGGATATCAAGCGTCGGCGCGCGGTGAGGGCGACGAGGGTAGAGGGCTCACTGACGAAGACTCCAGACGATGAAAACTCAATCGGAGGTGGAGGCACATCGACAGCGGTGAACTCAAGAGAGTGTGGCGGACCGTGAGAGGGGAGGCGCTGATGGGAGGGGAGCCGGGAGGCGCTATCACTGGGAGTCCTTGGGTTGAGAGGGGAATCGGTTCGGGAATAGGAATCTGAATGATGCCCTAGTTTTCTAAATTGTACTTAATTTGTATTTTGTAATATAATAAAATATTAATTAATTAATTTAACAAATATTAAACCCGTTAATTCGGTTTAACCGGTTAACCGACCAGTTAAACCGATTAACCCATTAATTGGAAATATGATAACCGACAACTGAACCGAACCGGTAAAAATTGATTATCGGTTAACCGATAACTGATTTTTTCGGTTTGGTTACGATTTTAACCGGATAACCGGAACTGATTTACCAGTCCTACATTTAATATGAGATAACGAAGAAATACTAGAATCAATAAAAATATATCCTAACAATTAATTCAGACAATTATTCATATTGAACATGTTTGTACATATATACATATATGTGTACTAGTATATATCTGAATTAAATACTGCTTACTTGTCTACTGATATTGTAATCAACATATATCACTTAGTCGTCAGCCGTTGAACTTATCAGTTGATGGAGGTGGCTTATCAACTTGCATTCCCTTTTGATGTCTCAGCTGGTGTTCATCCTTGTTGATAATGATTTGGAAGAGGGTTAAGCTCCTATTAATATAGCGCGAAAGTGGCTGATGCGTGTTAAACGCTATGCGAGTGGTGGTGGATGTGTTGAATCCTTCTTGCACGCGTCTGTTGTTTCTCCTTTATGTCACCTTGGATTTAACATGTCGTCTTTTTAAGACTGGTTTACCGCTGTTAGTGCCTGCATTTAGAAGTATTAGGTACACAGTTGAAAAATATTTGACTCTGCCAAGAGTTAATAAGATTCTTTTATTAATTCTAAGAAATATTAGCTTTAAGTTAGATATATCAACTGCGAAACATCGAGATGTAGATTTTCTATATAAAAACACTTAACGAATCAAATATTCGTATTGAATACAAAAATCAATACATTTAATGTGAGATAACGAAGAAATACTAGAATCAATAAAAACAAACCCTAACAATCAATTCATGCAGTTATTCATATTGATGATGTTTGTACACATACACATTTATGTGTACTAGTATATATCTGAATTAAATATAGTTTACTTGTCTGCTGATAATGTGATCAATAGATACTAGTTAGTCGTCAGCCGTTGAACTTATCATTTGATGGTACGATCAGCTGATGGAGGTGGCTTATCAATTTGCATTCTCCCTTGATGTCTTAGCTGATGTCCCCCCTTGCTTTAATACACATTATCAGTTCGTTCGAAATGTGATCACAACCTTGTTGATAGGAAAACTTCTTTTCTAATTGGCTGGACTTCTGCTTCATCTCTATGACATGAGATCATCGGTTGTTTGTGGTTGATGGAGTGAATTTTCTCACTAATTATGTCAATTTTGTCGACCGACTCTAGATGAGCTAACATCTTTTGATGTCAAGTTGCTAGATGTTGAATCTTAAATAAGTTCATTTCAGTTGATCTGCATATGCAACTTGAGTTATGAGTAGTTGAGTTGACGTCGAGGTAGCTGGTATTCATCCTTGCTGTAAGGTATGGAGTTTTGAGGTAGTTGGGGAGAACTCATCTTGTCAGCACGATCTTGTGGAGCTGATTCCTTTGATTAAGTTGTCTTATTTGATGAACTTCGTGGTGGATTTCCTTGAGCATCATTTTTCAGTTTGGTATCTTCCACGGCTTTTTGTCTGTCTAACACATGATTTGTCCACTATTGAACGTCGAAGACCAGTTGATGTTGATTGTTGAAGATACCAACTGTTCATGTTGCTTTCTCCTTTTAGATGATGCAATGTTATATGGATCAGTTGGAGTGTCAGTAGAGAGCTAGACTCTAGGAAATTCAGTTTAATGATACTAGTTGTTGGTATTAAAATACCAATTATTGATTTCTCACAGTTAATGCCGATTGTTGGTCCCTTCTGGGGATTCTAATTGTTGATGTTGTAGTTGCTGGAAGTTTTCTATTGTCAACTATAATATTCCATCATTCTTATGTGATTTTAGCATAATGTTTTTTTAGCTTTCTTCTCTTTCAATTTGATCTTCTATAATATACAGTATTATTTTACTCAAATTTATTGATTACGAAATATTTTTTTAAATGGAGGGCGGAAGACTTTAATTGGTAGTTCTCTCGCTTTTACTATAAAGTGAAGAAATATTATTAAGCTACATATAAATTTATTCCTTTCATAATTCTTTTTCAAGGTATTAATTTACTCATGTTATTCGTTCACATTTTGTATTATATTTAGCATGCCAAATTAGTATTGATTCAATATATATAAAGTTTATAAAAATAATAATAAAAAAGTACTGATCGCACCCGTTGTTCAAACTTCGAGATGGCAGAACCACGATTGTTTAACTTTATTGTAAATTTTGAAAATTGACCTAATTCTCATAACGACTATCCATACAAATCGAGATTGAGGGTTGATTTTTTTTTAAGAGTAATTGCCTGTAAATCCATAACGATTTTTAAAAATTGGTTATCGCACCAGATTTAAAAAAATCGACTTTTAAATCCATAACCTATTGTTTTTGTCTCAAATTTTTTTGGTGATCGGTCAATTGCCTACATGGACGTCGGAAATGACACAGTGGCGCCAGAAATGACACTTGATTTTTTTTTGACATATGGAATTAAAAACAAATGGCAAAAATCCCCTATTATTCTTTCCCTCACCCCGAAACCCTAATTCCCCTCCCCCCACCCACCGCCGCCACCCCCGCCGGTGCCGCACCCTACCGCCACCACCACCGGCGCCTGTAGCCGGTGATAGAGACATCCACGACCCTAAGGAGCGCGAGCGGCGGAAAGAGCCGCGTCGGTGAAACAACGAGCAACTGCGCGACACTATGATGCTGCTGCCCGTGTGCGGTGGTGCATCTGCTCGTCCTCGCCGAGTATCGGCTTCCCACCAAGGGTGTTGACCCTAAAAGTTTCCTCATTTTCAGCGAGGTGCCAAGTCTGGCCCTAGCTTCGACCTTAGAAATCACGACCACCTCAGAAGTCAACGCCTGATCTAGTCGGCACCGCCTCTCTATTCGCCTGACACACCCCATTTTTTCTTTCTCAATTTCACGATCGAGCCCTAACATTATCTCTCATTATGTTTCACCCCTGACACCGCTTTTGAAACTGGCGAGGCAAGGCTGTGTTGGAAGAGAGGGCAGGGGGCGACACCGGCGTGTGGTGGCGGCAGCTGCTATCGTCGGATCTTATTCTATGGAGATGGAGAATCACGTTGATTTGAGGTCGAATATTGTGAGGCAGAGTAGCCCTCCTGGTGGTTCTTCAATGGTAATGTTGCTGCTGATTTTGGGGTCTCGTGTGTGTGGTGCCGGCGGTGGCGGCGGCAGGGTGCAGTGCCAGCAGGGGAATTAGGGTTTGGGGGTGGGGGAAGGGCGAAGAGGACGATGGGAGGGGGGGAGGATTTTCCTCTCTCTCTCTCTCTCTCTCTCTATATATATATATATATATATATATATATATATATATATTCCACATGTCAAAAATGTGCTTAGGTATCAATTCCGGCTGTCACTATGTCAATTTCGGTTGCCAACGTGTTATTTCCGATGCCGATTTAAGAAAAAATTAGTCACCCGACTAATTTGAGACGAAAATGAAACGTTATGAATTTAGAAGTCGATTTTTCAGATATGGTGCAATAACTAATTTCTGAAAAATGTTATGTATATATGCATGCAATCACCCCCTCCCCCATCCATTTTAGCTGATTGAGGATTAATTTAAAGGTAATTAATAATTATACGAGTTGAATACATAGTATTAATCGAAATTTCAATATTGTAACCTTCGACATTTACATTCTGTACAACACTCATACATTTTACTATTATGATACAAAAATATCATCAAAAATAAAACTTACGTGTATATGTTTCGATGTTTGTGCAAATGAAAATTCGTGAATTTTAATAAATAATCATGAAAATGTATTTATTAACTGAATTATTTGGATCAACCCAAGAAAATTTCAATTACAGTCTTAACTCATTCCTCTAAACGTTTTTTTTTTTAATTTCAAAAGCAACCCAACTAGGATTATTGTAAACACAAATTTTATTGTATTCAATAAATGAAATACAAAAAATATGTACAAATCCAAAAATATATGGATTGAAATGAATTTGTTGCAGGTTGCGATTCTCTATTTTAATCCTCTGATTCTTCTATTCAAATGTTACTTGAAATCTTTGGAGGAAGTACGCCTTCTTGATCTTCTTTGACTTGTATTTGATTTGATGACTTGAATTTGGCTCTGATGACGTCAATCAGAGGGTTTTCACCTTATTTCTGAATTAAACGTTGACTTGACAAATTTGATGAAGAACTCGTTGACTTCCTTGTAGAACGCCTTGAACCTTGAGCCTTGGGCTTTATAACGTTGATGCAGAAGGCCTACGCCCTATTTCTGGATCGAGCGTTGGATTTGACTTGAACTTTGGGTTGCTTCTACGAAGAACGCCTTGATTGTTGAAGATGACTTCGTTGAGTGAATTACTCCTTTAATGCTTGAGCTCTCCAATAATTTCTCTTCTCTTGACTCCACAAATGACCCATATTTATAGGTGAAGAATGGAGTGGGCTGGTGGACTTTTGGCCCTCATATTGGGCTTTTAGGGTTGAGGTGACGCGATTTGATTGGCTCCTCAAGATTCACATTTATCTACATAAAATATTTAATATTTTATGTTGATTTTCCACATGTCAATTTATGACTGATCAATAAATCCACATAATCAAATACTATTAATTATATATTTATTTAATCTTGGAATTATATTTAACTTAATTCTAAAATATAAAATAAAATATATAATTTTATATTTAATTTATAATTTCCACATGATAGGATTTAATAGGCTATAAATTTAATCGCCCACAATTATCAATATTCGCAGAGAAGCTGAGCAGATGGTACATGGCCAAGAAACCTAATATTCATTAGTTTGTTTTGCGAATCTGATGTACAATCAAGATTTAATTACTAACATAAATCTGGCTCAATAATTTCGCTAAAAGTATTTAAAATTCGAGATAGTATAAGTATAATTAAGCACAGTGGCCCGTAAATTTGCTACTAGTTACTAGCTACTAGCCTACTACTATAATTATTTGCGACATGATTTGATGAAATCCCAAAAATTGTGTCGGATGCAAATGTGACATCATTTATATAATGCTTCATTGCTTACAACACAATTCTTTCAACCATTTTTAAGATGCAAGAAACGTCCCAATGAGTCAAATCAAGGACCAGTGAATTCGCACCCATATATTTCAAGAGCACGCTTAAACAATCAACTCATTGGTATATAGTATAATGTCATTATATAATTGAATCACATGATGAAATTGAATAAGGCGAAAGCCCATGGTGTGTTTGCGTTCAAATTAGACATGGCGAAAGCCTACGATCGTGTTGAATGGGACTTTTTGGAGGCTATCATGAGACATTTGGGTTTTTCTCATATTTTTGTGGATTTGATTATGCGTTGTGTTCGCTCTGTGTCTTTTCGTGTTCTTGTCAATGGCTTTCCAGGTGATTCGTTCGAACCTAGTCGGGGATTGAGACAAGGAGATCCTTTATCTCCTTTTCTCTTTCTTTTCTGTGCTGAGGCTTTATCGGGGCTGCTTCGTAAAGCGGAATCTCAAAACTTATTGCATGGTGCTCGCCTTTGTAGAACGGCTCCGAGGGTTAGTCATCTTCTGTTTGCGGATGACTGTATAATCTTCGGCCGAGGGAATGTTGAGGAGGTTGGTGTTGTCTGCGATATCTTGCGTGACTACGAGAGAGTGTCGGGGCAGAAGGTTAATTTGGAAAAATCGACCATTACTTTTAGTGGAGGTGTTCCTGAGAACGTTCAAGTTGAGTTAGCAGTTCAGTTGGGCGTGAACAGAGGTGGGCAGCGAGCTACTTACCTCGGCATCCCAAGTACCATTGGACGCTCTAAGAGTGAAATTTTTCAGATGTTGGTTGACAGGACTAGGAAGAAATCCAAAGATTGGAAGAGACGTTTTCTGTCTGGAGCGGGAAAGATGGTTCTTATAAAAACGGTTCTCCAATCCATCCCTTCTTACTTGATGAGTTGTTTCATCATTCCTGAACAGATTTGTCAGAAACTTAACAGTGTAGCTGCTAGTTTTTTCTGGGGCCAAAAGCATGACGAGAGACGTATTCACTGGAGGAGTTGGAAGAAACTTTGCATGGCAAAGGGGGTTGGTGGTCTGGGCTTTAGAGATATTAGTCTCTTTAACCAGGCTATGTTAGCAAAACAAGCTTGGCGTCTCCTGCAAAATGATGATACTATTCTTGCTCGGTCTCTCAAGGCTCGCTACTATCCGCGGAATGATCTGCTTTTGGCTAGAAACTCTCATAACCCATCCTTTGTATGGAAAAGTATTCTAGTTGGCAGAGATTTATTAGCGGCTGGTGTAGCTTGGAAATTGGGTAATGGGAACCGAATTCGAATCGGCCTAGATCCTTGGCTGCCGGGAAGGGGGGGTCATTTTGTGGCTGCTAAAGTTGTGGAGGGAAAGGAACTCTTACTTGCTAAGGAGTTGCTTAATGAGGATTGCTGTACTTGGAATGAAACAAAGATGATGGAGGTTATGGAAAATGGCGACAACTGGAAAGTTTTGACTCAACTCCATGGAAGACCTAATGAGCCCGATAAACCATTCTGGCCAGGGGGCAAGCTTAACATGTATTCGGTAAAATGTGGTTATCAGCTGGCTTTGACCTTAAGGTTGAGATCTGAGGCGACTTCATCTGCTCCGTATGCTGGATTATGGAGCTGGATATGGGGGCTAGATGTTATACCTAAGGTCAGACTTTTCATGTGGAAATGTCTAGCCAATGCTCTTCCTACAAATCAAGCGCTCAGAAGTCGATGCATTGATGTTGAAGCTCTCTGTAGAAGATGTGGCGAACATGAGGAGACTATGGAGCACGCGCTTCGAGATTGTGCTTGGGTGGAGGCCCTGTGGTCTGTCTCACCCCTTCGACTTCAGCCTTTATCAGGGATTTGCTCGATTCCAGCATGGTTTGAGATGATCCGTAATTGTCCCCATCGTGAGATTCATTCTCAATTTGCGACGCTTGCCTGGACCATCTGGTATGCCAGAAATTTATTGGTTTTCCAACAGAAGGAATTGAAGCATATGGATTGTCTAGCAACTGCTACTCGAGCACAATGGGTGGTACCGGTGGTGGCGTCTTCACATCTGAACCAGGAGCTTAAAGTGAGCTGCACTCGGATGGGGCAGATGAAGCTATCGACTGACGCAGCGCTGGAGGAAGGAGTCGGAATTGGTTTGGGTGTCGTGATGAAGGACGGGGATAACGGTGTCGTAAGCTGCCGTCTTGGGTTCAGAGCTGGTATCTACTCGGTCGTCGAAGCTGAAGCCTTAGCTATGCTTGAAAGCTTCCATCTGTGCAGGGAACAAGGAACTACTGATGCTATCTTCGAAACGGACTGCCAAGCCTTATACTGGATGTTGATGAAGCGTGAGAATGATCTTTCATATATTGGAGTTACCCTACGTTCGATTTATGATATGATGAGTTCATTTCGGCATGTGGCATTCAGCTGGACTCCTCGCGAAGGTAATGAAACTGCAGATAGGCTTGCTTCTTATGCTCTCTGTAATTCTCTCCCTCTTGTCTCTGCTGGAGAATTGCCTCCTGATGTAAACCCTGCTTGATCTAGTTTTATGAAATCCCTTCTGTTCTCAAAAAAAAATGTCATTATATAATTTATATATTCTCATTAAAAATCTGTCTCTCTTCTCCAACCTAAAGAGAGAGTGTTAAATAGGAGTATAAGAATATACCTTACCTTGTCAGTTGTCATAACTCACAATCAGTCCAAATGGGTTTCAAAATTATTCTTTGCTTTTAATGATTTCTCGTGGTGTCCATGGACTTATAAAACCTGAACATTTTCATGATATAATTTTCATTTTGGTCCCAATCCATTTTGCTTTATTTGGCGGGCTTTCTCCTAAGGTCTGCTATACAAAGGACAAACTTGTTATCGTTAATCCTCATATTTATTTGTTTATTATTTGCACAATTTGATTGAGGTTCAGCTTAAATTATTACATATTCCAGCTAACTGTTGATCAACGTAGTTAGATAACTTAATGACCTGCTTTTATATTACTCCCTCCGTCCCAGCTTTCAGTATCCAACTTTCCTTTTTTGGTCGTCCCACATTTTAGTATCCATTTCTATTTTTGGTAAAAATAAGTGGGGCCCTTACTCCACTTTAATTATTTTAACTCTCATACTATAAAATATGGGACTCTTATTCCACTCACAACACATCAATCACTTTATTAAAACCCGTGCCGTTCTCAATTGAATACCAAAAGCCGGGACGGAGGGAGTATTTTTCTGGACGGAATATCACTTTACGTTATAACTTATATATAAAAATTATAAAAATAAATTTATACTTGTATAAGATTCTATTATCTGAAATTGTTAATCGTATTAAGCATGATAATAAATCAAAACGACGAGATTAATATAGTTCAACTATCCATACTCGTATAAAATCTATGCACTCGTATTTATTTCAAACATAATTAAAAGATGATTTTATTATCCATTTGTTTAGTCTCAAACTTATACTTCCTCCATCCACGATATTGTTTCCACTTAATTTGTCGACGACACAAGTTTTAAATAAGTGGTGGATAGTAGTGATTATTGTTTGTGTAAATTAAGTTTGGGTCCACTATTATTGTGAGTAGAGTTTGTGGACCTTACTGCTATAAATGAAAGTGAAAATGATATTGTGGACGGACCAAAATAGCAAAAGTGCAATCGATATCGTGGACGGAGGGAGTATAACATTGCTCACTAATTACTAAAACTCATTTGAATGTATAAATATAATTATTACAATAGTTAAATATACTCCCTCCGTCCCCAAAATAAGTTCCTCTTTGGGGACGGAACAAGTTTTAAGAAAAATGATAAAGTGTATTGATAGTAGAGAAAAATATGTTATAATTAGTATTGGGAGTGGTGAAAAGGTGAAAAAAGTGTTATTATTAGTATTGGGAGTGGTGAAAAAGTGAAAAGTAAGAATAAATAAAGTATTATTAGTGGTGAGGTAATTGTCCAAAAATAGAAAGAAAGAAAGAGGAACTTATTTGGGGGACGTCCTAAAATGGATAAAGAGGAACTTATTTCAGGGACGGAGGGAGTACATCGCAATTACAACCTGAATATTTTTTAGTAAACATTATAATGTAAGCGTTAATAATACATATTATAAATATTCGTTCATTACACATTCATTCATAAAATAAGTTGTTATAATAATTGATTATCTATCTCAATAAACTCAAATATTTTAATATTAATACTCATTCATTCTATGCAAACAATAATCATTTTATAATTTTAGTCCGTCCACAAAAGGTATACTTATTTATATTTCATTTTTTAGTAAATATACCCTGCTAATTATAAACTTCAATATTATCATTACTCGACCCAACAGTCAACCAAAAATTTAAAACTATAATAAAAGTGTTATTATTATTCCACTAATAACACACTCAACTAATTTATTAAAGAAACAATATACTCGCATGGTCATTTTGAAGAAGGAAACACAAAATCTGACCATTTTTTACGTTTTATGACTGTTTTGCCCTAATTAGGGCGGACCAGATTCAGGTCGAATTTGGATTTGCGCGCAGGTTAGGCACACATGACACTATTAGTGCCATATACTCAGTGCTGCACAAATGGTACTTATGGTCATATTAGTGCCATTAGTGCCATACGAATGGTACTTATGACCATATTAGTGTCATTAGTGCCATATACCCGTGTGTTGATATTATTTAGATAAGTACAGTTATATGACCATTTTGAATACTTCCCTGTAGGGTTTAGATTATCCATTTAGGGTTTAGATTCACCATTTAGGGTTTAGATTATCCATTTAGGGTTTAGATTCTCCATTTAGTGTGTTGCACGAATGGTACTTATGGTCATATTAGTGCCATATACTCTCTTATGTATTCTTGCACGAATGGTACTTATGGCCATATTAGTGTCATTAGTGCCATATACTTAGATTTTTTTTTTCGGTTGGCACATAGTGTCATATGTGCCTAACCCACGCGCAAACCTGAATTCGATCCGATTCCGGTCCGCCCTAATTAAGGGCAAAACAGTCTTTACACATAATAAATGGCCAGATTTTGTGTTTTTTCAATTAGTGGCCAAGTATTGTGTTTCCTTCTTCAAAATTATTATTTCAAAAGCGCACTCTTTATTAAAATTCATGCAATTACGAAAGGGTATTTTTTTTGGGGGGGGGGGGGGGAAGGGGGGACTAGAGGAATAATAAATATTATAAATTAAAATACATGTGAAATTTCAATTTATTTATAATACTCCGTATTCAATTTGTGAATATTTCTAAAATATCAATTAGTTAATCAGAATAATGAAGCTAGGGTTCAACCATCTAGACCCGTCTAATATATATATATATATATATATATATATATATATATATATATATTAAATACACTTATACACATAGACATATTGATCAATGTTAGGAGCAATTTATAATTTATATACGCATACATATCTCAAATTTGATTTTATAATTTGTTCTCGTACCAAATGTACTCATACCACTAATAATCAAAACTCATTTATAATATTTTCATATAGCTAAATACAAATTATTATAATAATTGATTATTTGTGTCAGTAAAATCCGAACATTGCAGAGTAACTATTCATAATAAATAATATAAATAATCATTAATTAATTTTTTTCATCTCAAATATATGTATTAATACCCACTCATTTAAATTCGTCTCAAATCTGGTGCCGTGAATGATGATCTGTGAAACCCTGTTGCCTTGTCTGAGCAAATTGGTAGGTTTGGAGTTGCGAGGTTCGCTGCAAAGCAACTCGAGGTAGGCACGCTCCCAGTTAAAAGGGTCGGGCTTCATCAAGGCAGCCGAAATATTCTTCTGAGGCTGTGATGCTTTGTCTGAAGTTCCTGTTGCGCCTATCCAGCATTTTTGGATGATTTTGGCTAGAAGATGATGACTAGGTTTGAGCAGAGAGAGTTTGAGTGTTCCTTCAGTTGACTCGTCCGCCTTAGCCATTGCTCCCTTGAGAGTTTCATTAGCCTCGTCAGTAATGGAGGATGGATTAGGGCCAATGTTGGAGAGACTGAACAATTCCTGAACTGCTTCTGTTACATTGATTTGAACCTCTTCTTGTGATTGGAAGTCAGGAGAGGTGAACACATGAACTTTGGTGAAGAGTTCACCGGACTCAATGGAGCGCAGTTCCTGATAGAACTGTTTGATCTGAGACTTCAGTAGCAGGGGCGCTTCCTTGATGGCTAGTGAAAGCCATTGATGTCGTGCTATGATTTCTTCAGCCTCGCCATGTCTTGTTTTCGTTTGAAAGGAAGATGTATGAAATGAATGTTCATAACAGATTTCCTTGATGCTGCAGTTGACAGATTTCTTTAATTCTTCCTATCTCACCATTTTTGTGAATCTGAAAAACATAAAGTTTTGAACGGAGATTCTCACAGTTGATTGCTATGGAATAGGGGTTAATTTGCAAGCAAGACAGAGAAAGAATGTGCTAAGGTGTTGGAGAGAAGATAGAGAAAGAGTGGTGACTACGTATGATCGTGGAAGATGGACAGTTACTTAGGTCATTTGAAAAGACATCCGCTGTTTGAAATCCGCGCACCAAGTCAAATTTAATGAATTTTGAAATCTGTAATAAATCACCGTCGGAGAAATTTCTTAAAATAAGAGATTTTAAATGATGAAGAATATTTGGCGTAATCTCTAGTAATGAAATGGGCTGAGTATGAGTTCAAATCATGCGTGGATCAGAATAAGATATATTCAAAAAGTAATTTGAATAAAACTTATTTAGTAAGAAACATAGTCTCCGTTCCCAATAAAATATCATAATCAGTTCCTATCAGTTACAGTCATGAACACTTCAATTGAAGATTTAACGCGTATTCAACAATACTGCAAAGTTAACAACAATATGCTGCACATATAACAATAACTGGACTGCTGATCATTATGTGTATTTACTTCCAAGATTTCGAGTGAGCAGATAGTAATGTTCCCCCTTAAAGATATGCTCTTACAAATCACAATCTAAACTTAACAGAGTAAGTTACAGCCATGAATGAGACAACAAGCATTTGTTTGGCGACAACAGTAATTCAATTCATTCAAAATAGTATCGGGGACTTGTACTGATGAGATATCAATTGTCAAAATCAAAGTAGAACGCGACAGGGAACACACAAAAACTAGAAAGCTTCAATAAGAGTGAAATTTAACAAGAACTTTTCACTAGAAGTACATACTCAGAGATCAGCTAAATTCGACTTTCTTTACCATTCATTACTTCACCTGAACTTAATCAAAGTGAAGTTTTTTGCCGGTTCTTTCTTCAGGGTTATTTCCAGTCTCTGCTTCTTCTTTCTCTTTCCCTTTCTTTTCTTTGTTTTTCTTTCCACGCTCTCTCATTCCAATTGCAGCTGCATCCATCTTCGACTGTTCACTCTGATGCTGTAGATTCATTATCGCTGACTCGAGAAAGGCAACTTTGACCTTGATGTCAGCTAGCTCCATCTCTTGAGCTTCGAGCTTTATCTTCATCAGTTGAATCTCTGCATCAGTTGAGTGAGTTCTTGCAGCTGGTGTCTCTTCAGTCATTTGATCCGTTCGAATGCCATCTGAACCATGAGGTGGATTTGAGGGAAATTCCTCTTCCTTGAAAGGAATGTTGAGCAATCCTCTGGCTAGTAGATATTGTCTGAAGTTTAGTACCCAGTCGTGGATAGCATCCCACAGATTTGAAACATTGAATTTCTCAAAGATATCAGCCTCTAAGGATTCAAACTCAGAGACAGTCATCATTTCTTCAATCCCTTGAAATTGGGATTTGGGCGCCGTTTTGACGAAAGTGTAGAAATGGTATCTGACCAGATCTTGATAAGCATCGGGATATTTCTCGGCAAGGATTGACGGAAGAGAGACGTTGACACTATGTTGTGCGAGCTTCAGGAAGTAGTTCCTAAGCTCTATGGATGGTGTAGCAGTTGAGGAGGAATGAACATTAGGATCAGAGAACGAGACTGTTTCAATGAAGGTTTCAGCGCAGAACTGAAAATATCCTGACAGAGGAGGGAGTGGTCCCTGGAACTGTTCTTCTTATTCCGTATGGACTGGTGAAGCAGGAAGAGCTTGATCTTCATGAGTTGGTGAAAGAGGTTCTTGGGATCTCAAAGGCGGTTGACCAGATTCGTCCAGTGGAATGGATGAATTGAGAATGATTTTCTCAGGAGTTGCTCTCGGTGGAACATTAGTCGTGATGTTCGGAGTGACCAGGTCAATTTCTATTGGACCTTTAAGACCAATAGGGGTTTTTCTTGATGAGCTTCTTGTTCGTCTGAAAACTCCGATTGATGAAATAGGACTTGTATTGACTACAGTGGGAGGAGCCTTAGAGGTGCTCCTGTGATCTTCGAACAGGTAGATGGATGAGTGATGAGGAGTAAGGATCTCATCAGCGCCGCTATTCCAAAGAAATGGACATGGAAGCGAGAGTCCGCAGCGCCGACTCCTCCTTAAGTCCCACCTGGTTTAAAGAGCGTTAGTGTGCTACCAAGTAATCAGAAGTGCAGAAGCCAGCGGCGCAGACTAGAATTCACATAGAATCAACAAGGCCAAAGGGCGGCTCGGCCTTGAGATAACGCCTGAAGAAGATTCAAGAAAGGAAACATCCCTAGCCAAAGCAAGAACTAGAAAGGCGGCTGCGTAGACCAGACCAGACGGCGACGCAGATGAAGAATTCAATTGAGTCAAACAGAAGACCAAGGTGAAAAGACAAGGGCTCACTTAGACGAAGTCAGCGCAGACGAAAGCTGAAAGAAATCATCGCTGATGGAATGACCGCACGTTCACCATAAAGCTGTAAATTAGTTAGAAAAGGTTTCCGATAGATAGTGACTCACGATCGTACACCGCATGTGGAGTACGTGAATGATCTATAAAGTCGGATTTACCCTTCGCCCTAATGTAATCCTATAAATACCTCTTGTAATTCACCGTTATGGACACACGAAAATATCTTAAGAAATCTAGAGGTTCTTCATCTGCAAGTTTTCTTCTCTATTTGAAACTACACTACGTTAATCCAAACGCCTTGTTTACTCGTTTAGATTTAGGTATGAATGTTAGATATCATCAAATAGGGGTTTTTCTTGATGAGCTTCTTGTTCGTCTGAAAACTCCGATTGACGAAATAGGACTTGTATTGACTACAGTGGGAGGAGCCTTAGAGGTGATCCTGTGATCTTCGAACAGGTAGATGTATGAGGAAACTTTAGTGGTATCTGATGCGTCTTCGACTTTTGGGCCATTTGGCCCTATTTTTCTCTTTTGTTTGTGTCAGTTCAGGTCCGTCCAGGGGAAAACATTGTTGTTAAGGAAGGAAGGCCCAGTGGAGCGGAAACGGAAGAAATGTGGTCAGAATGGGCATTACCAAGCCCAGATTACAATGTTATGTTTACCAGCATGGAGCCTAGGCGCAGTACCTCTCAAGTCTAACTTGGGGCATGGGAACCTGAAGCAACCCACCTGGTATAAATCAAACTGAATGAAGCAATCCGTCTGACCACTATAAGAAGAAGCAGACAGCTGAAGCCAAGAAAGGAAAGTGGATCCCGAAGATTTGGTGGAAGAATGTGGAAGGACAGAGAAGGAGCTGGAAGAATCTGGAAATGGGGAAGGTTGACTACAGCATGCAGCTGGAAGATATCTCCAATCGGATCAATCAAAGATTGCACTAAAGAAGGAAAGAAGATCTCGATGAAGATATGAAGCTGGCACATCTAGGGTTTGCCCTCCACCAGATGACAGTATAAAAGGATGATGATATGCTGCGTGAAGAAGCTCTTGCCCCACTGAACTTTTCCTTAGTTTACTATTCTGATTTCCGCCGAGTTGTGGCATCCAAACAATTTACATTTCCAGTATTTTATCATTTCCGTTTTCAATTCGAGTAAGAGCAAGATTAAGGCTCGTGGCCTTAGGTACTAATTCTTTTATTCAAGCATTTCCCTTTTGTTATATGTTGTGTTTAATTAATTTTGCATTTATGTTTACTGCTATGTGTGAGTAATTCCCTTGGTGAGGTTAAAGGGTGGAAATAATTGTTATCAATATGTAAACATTCGTGAGGCATTTGTTCTTTCGGTTGAGTCTCATGATTCCGGAAGGATCTGTTCGAAATCATGGACAGTAGGGGCCTAACGGGTGATCTCTGTTCGGTAAAACGCTGTCCATGTCAAGCAAAGGCCAGGGTATACCAGGGCGTGACAACCAGTATACCCAAGACCGAGTAGCTGAGCAGCGTCAACAAAAGGCGTTGTAGATCCGGAAGGTGGGGAAAGGATTGATGGGATACACTGTCCTTCCTCAGTCTTGGGCTTCTCTAGAGACTATCCATCAACTGTGACGAGGCATCAAGCCATAGTTATCAAATGAGGATGGTAACTTCTGCGCCGTAGCATGTCTATGACTGGTTGGCTAACAAGCCGGAAATGGTTGTGTCCAGAAGGCATGTGTCACTCAAAGTGCAGAGTTGGGGACCTCGGGAGAGAAGGTTGGTGAGGGTCATACTTTGTGAGTAACGGGTATGACTACCATCTAAGGAGGAGTGAAGCACTGCCTTGTGACCGGGGATTGTGTGACCTTCGGACCAAGTGACTACAATGGACTCAACCATCCTAAGTGTGAAGTATAGCCTCTTAAAACGCCCCAATGTCTTTGGGCCACGCCTTGAGATTATATGGATCATGGATGGATCATCAGTATGCCTATGACCGAAACAAATGTTGACAACAGTTATGACCTAACCAAATAACCTCACCCCTTGTTATTATTGATCTTTGTTTAATTTCTTGTGCAGAGTATACAGATTAAGACCAGTGACACCTCAGTTTGTCGTCAGAGAACAAAGTGGTTCCTCACTCCCTGTGGAATTCGACCCTATACTTGTCACTAAGACTTGTTTCTGGTTGCGAGACGTAGGAGCGTGTATCATCCGTCTAGGGTGAACATAAGTATTTTGATCATACCGCACGACGGGTGCATTTCAAAATTGGCGTCGTTGCTGGGGAGTGACGCGCGGAAATTTTGTTCTCTCCTCATTCCATTTTCCGCTACTGTTGTATGCGTGGAACTCGTTGAGCTGCAAGAGCATTAGTGTTTGACGCTGATATTGATCGAACCGAAAGACGACTGCGCGCAGGAGCACGGATAGCGAGACGCGAAGCTATGGCATAAGCCGAGTAAGCGCAGACCCTCAAGCAGTTGGCATACCCAACTAATCTCAACTTGAGGCCTAACGGTATTACCTTACCAGAGAACCCGTTCGCACCTCGTCGGTATGACCTGAAGCCCTCACTGCTTCAGATCATACCAAAGTTCAATGGATACCCAGGAGATGATCCTCACACTCATCTCCAAGATTTTGAAATGACGATCATGCACCAGTCAAGTGATGAGCAACAAGAGTATGTTAAATTGATACTCTTCCCTTTTACCTTGGTGGACAATGCGAGAAGGTGGCTGCATGACCATCCCGCAGGAAGTGTCACTACCTGGGCGCAATTGCAACAGGCTTTCTTGGAGGAATTCTTCCCAGCAGCAAGAGTGGAGCGGATGAGATGGGATATCCGCAGCATAAGGCAAGATGGGCTTAGAATCCTTCTATGAATACTGGACACGATTCAAGAGGATGCTGAGCAATTGTCCCCATCATCAAATTTCTCCAAAAGATCAAGTCGAAGGATTCGTAAAGGGCATGCGGAGGAATGATCGCAGTTTGGTCCTAGCAGCCTGTAATGGATCATTGATGAGTAAGACTCCAATGGAGATCTTTCAATTGTTGGGCACCATGGCAGAAGAATCACGCGATGAGGGGATGAAAGAAATCTGGAAATACCAAGAAAAAGTGAAGAGAATGAGGAGATGTCCAAGCTGGAGAAAACTATGGAGAAAAGCATGAACGAACTCAAAGAACTTCTATCGGGCCTGACTATACCGAAGAAGATTCGTCAGTGTAGTCTTTGCGATGCTACAGGATATCAGTCTGAAAACTGTCCTAACTTCGGTGAGGACATTGTTGATGTTAATGCTATCAGAGGGCATGATGGAAATCCACGCAAGTTTAATCCATTTTCAAACACTTACAATCCAGGATGGAGGGATCATCCTAATTTTCGGTGGAAGCAAGATGGTCAACCCCAACAGCAGAACAACATGGGAGTACCGATGCAACGTCCCCAGTATAATCAGAACCAACATCAGCAATAGTAACAGTTAGGACCACCACAACACCACAATCAGAGCTGGGCTCGTCAGGTCTGAGCTCTGCTGGGCTGGACTATGCAGCGCTAAATTGGACTGCGCTGAACTGGGCAGCGCTGGACTGGGCAAAGCTGGCACGATGGTCATAGCTAGAATGCTAGGCAACAGACTGTTAGCGCTGAAAATTTTCCCTTCGTTCACAAGGTCAGACATCTCAACAAAAGAACAGAAATGCAATAATGAAGTAGGAATAACAGGCTTCTTATCGAACACAGAAAATGTTACCGATCTACCGGACCCGGCCATACTCACAGTTCCAGATCCTACATCAATGCGGGTCTGGGTAGTTGCCATAAACGGCCGGCCAAGCAGAATAAGATGGCCATTTTCTCCAGTAATGCCTTCCCCTGCATCGAGCACCACAAAGTCTGCCAGCGCTTTAATTCCTCTCACCGTGACTTCGACATCCTCGCACAAGTCAAAGACTAAAAACTAAGCATAGAAAGACCAATCTCGCCCAATTGAAAGCATAAGCACAACAAAACACCCCCCCCCACACTGGTCTCACGGAGACAGAACAGTGGTCTGAACTCCTTTTCGATACAAACAGTCAATTCGGTTCGTTGAAGAGAGGTTTAAAAAGTTGCCAACTAAACCACAAAGAACAAGTTCTTTGCAGTCAGTTCTACCTAGGCTTTGGATATACAATATTTGCCTAAGTTCTAAGAGAATGTATGTAATCAGCAGTGACTGATTTTTGGCTTTGTGATTCTCTTCTTCGATTCAACCTTTGGAGAGGTTTGGTTTTGCTGAGTAACGAATTCGGCAGCGTTTCAGCTTATGTTGTTGAATCGGTGAAGATTGAAGTGATCCTCGAGCGCAATTTATAGGAGACGTCTTGAATAGATCCGTTGGCTCAGCAGAGACATGGGCACTTCAGTGAGGGCGGCAGAGTTAAGCCCAGTGATGTCGAAGTCCTTTTCCAGAGTGTCCGCGAACATCAGTAGAGTCCATGGTACCTATACGTATAAAATGTGAGAAAAATCCCAACAAAGAACAGATCGACCCATCCTGTTGATAACACTCATGTTTCCATGGTTTTAGTGTTCATATGATGTCAATTTTATAGGAAACTGAGTGTTGGATGATTGTTTTATGCTTAATTTGCTTTATCTTTTGAAACATGATTCTTACTCGAACTTTGAAGGAAATTTCAGATTTATTGAGTTCGAATTTGGAAAACCTATATGAAATAGAAGTTGTAGATCGTCTTGATATGAGTTCGTGAGCGCAAACGAATCATAAATCGGAGTTCGGACGAGAAAGTTATGACCAAAACAAGAAAGTCGCGCGCAGCAGCGAAACAGCGGCGACCCCGTGGCGACCGGGCGGCGACCGCCGCCCGAAGAAGGATTTTTGGGAAGGATCCGGTGACCGGCCGGCGACCGCCGGGCAGCCCGCCGAGTTTTCGGCGCCAGCGGCGCCCGCGCGGTGAGCGTCGTCCGATCGCCGCCAGACCGCCGCACCTCCGTATTTTTGCAGTTTTTTAGGCGTTTTTCAAGTCCTTTTCGAGCTCAAACTCTGTATTTTACCCTGGTACTATAAATAGGTCTTCTTTTGACCTATTTTGGGTTCCTTTTTCAGTCCCCAACTTTAGTTTTTCAATTTCATAGCTTTAGAATTTATTGCTTTCCAGTTTTTATTGCTTGGATTGGATTTCCACAAGATTGAAGATTCAAGCTGCTACATTCGTTCTTATTCAGTTTTTTATATAATTCAGTTTTTCCAATTGCTTTCTTCTTAATTATGTTTATGCTTTCTTTTGCTATGTCTGGCTAGTTTCACTTAGCTGATTCTAGGGTTTGTAAATAGTTGATTGAATTTATGTGATTTATTTGTTAATACCTTTGTGCCTTCCAGTTTATGATTCATAATTCTTGGTGCTTAATTTCTTGTGAATTATCTGATCAATAGTTTGCATGTGTAGCTATTCGGTTTGAGACCTAGCGGAGATAACTGTTTAGCGGATTCAGGAATGTATGATATGATTTTAACCTTGAGACCTAACGGAGATAGGTGGATCATAGGGAGCTATTCTTAGGAGCTATTGGGAGTTAGTAGATTTTCTTGAGACCTAACGGAGATAGATAATTTACTAATCTACGATCGTTGCTGCTCTAGCGAGAGTGATTGATTAATTAAGTGATCTCTCATCATAACTGGATTAAACTGGTACATAGGATTAATAGATTTATTATGTGGATTTAGTTAATGAATTTACTACCCTAGGATCAGTTGTCTTTTAATATTCGAATTTTCCTACGTGTTTTTAATTATTGTTAATTGCGTTTTAGTTTAAGTTAATTAAACCTTCCTGCTTTCGTTTACCTGCATACTGTGAGAGTCTGTTTAGGAAATAGATATAGTGATTTCGTCATAATAGTCTCTGTGGATACGATACTCTGCTTGCTATTTCTGTGCTACAATTACACTGTTTAGTTGCAGTTTTTGTTGCTATAAAAATAGTGATCAACTTTTTGGCGCCGTTGCCGGGGACTGTTAAGAATTCGCTTTAATATTTTCGATAGGACTTTATAGTACTGTAGGTTTTATTTGTTTTTATTTTTCTTTTCTAACTTTTAAAAGTTGTGTTCTGTAGGTTGCATATGAACACACGATCTCACGAAAATCCTCTCTTTGAGTTTGACCCTGAAATCAATAAGACCTTGCGCAACCTAAAGAAGCAGAACGATCAAGTTGAGACAGAAACGATGGCTACTCCAGAGCAAATCCAAATTCGAGCTTTGCAAGAGCAGTTGAAGAAGCTGCTTGATGCACAGGAGACAAGAGAGGCTCAGAAACAACCAGCCATCAATGAAGCGTTCATACCACAGTATGTGTACCAGGAGCCCCCACGAGTGAACGTTAACAACTTTGAGCTGAAAACGGGTTTGATCACGATGGTCCAACAGAGCCAATATGGTGGACAAGCGATTGAAGACCCTAATACGCACCTGGCGCATTTCCTGGAGCTGTGTAGCACGGTGAAGATGAATGGTGTCCCTGATGACATTATCCGTCTTCGTCTTTTTCCCTTCTCACTGCGGGATAAGGCGAAGTCGTGGTATCATACGCTGCAGCTGGGAGAGAATATCGTGTGGGAGGATTTGGCTCATGCATTCCTACGCAAGTTTCATCCGCCTGGCCTTACGTTGAAGTTGAAGATGGACATCGTGCAGTTTCAACAGTACGATGGAGAAAAGCTAGCGGAGACTTGGGAGCGGTATCAGGAGAAGCTCAGAAAGTGCCCAAGCCATGGATTTGATGAAGGCACGCTCGTGATCATGTTCTACAATGCCTGCAGGGAGCGTACAAGGATGCACATGGATACAGCTGCAGGTGGCTCTCTATTGCAGAAAAGCATTTCTGAAGCATGGAGCATTATTGATAGCATGTCTTCTACAAGCTACCAATGGCCATCTGAGCGAGTACAATTGAAGAAGGTTGCAGCTGCGTCAAGTTCTGATCCTATGGCAGCAATGGTTACTCAACAGGCAGCGATGGCTACACAGCTGGCAGAGCTGACTACAAAAATTGGTGAGTTGAATGTTGGACGTCATGAGCAAGCTGTGATAGACCCGTCAAGCATGGAAGATGTCAATTATGTGAATGGCAGAAATTATGGGAATTTCCAGCGAGGACAACCAGGAATGTATGGCAAAGGTCAACAATTTCAGCAGGGTCAGCAGCAGTTTCAGCCAGGAGCACGACCACATCCTAACCTTTCTTACGGTAATCCAAACAATACTTTGCAGCCTCCACCTGGATTTTCTGTGTCTAGCGGAGGAGTTATAAATGAGCCGAAGAAGGTATCAATGGAGGATATGATGCAGCAGATGTTAATGAAGATGACTGGGATGGAGACAACTGTTAGTTCAAGGATGACCAATTTGGAGTCTCAAGTGGGTCATATTGGAAATAATTTTTCAGCACTCTCCAAGCAAGTGCAGATGTTGGAGACTCAAGTCGGTCAGATGGCCAACCAAGCAGCTGCGCAGAACAAGCCAGGCCAATTTCCTAGCAACACTCAGTTCAATCCGAAGAGCCAATATCAACAACCTCAGCAAAATCAGCAATGTCATTCCATCCGGGTGGTTGATAATTCAGTTGAGGATGAAGAGCAGCGGAATCATCCAAAGCAGCGGGATCATCCAGAGCTGCAGAATGACAAGGGAAAAGGCAAAGTAGTGGAGGAAGACGATGATGATTTGGAGGAGCTTGCAGCGAAACAGACGCCTCCCCCTAAGAAAGATTCGAGCTCTTCTGCTGTTAAGGAGCCTGTTCCTACCCCTTCGTTCCCTAGACCGGAGTACAAGCCTGTAGCGCCTTTTCCGAATAGTCTGCTAAAGCCGAAGTTGGATGAGAAGATGGGCAAGTTTATGGAGATATTTTCAAAGTTACAAATCAATATTCCATTACTTGATGCGCTGAGAGATATGCCAGGCTATGCCAAGTTTCTCAAGGACGCAGTCTCCAACAAAAAGAAGTTGGGGAAATATGAGATGATAAATCTTTCCGAGGAATGCAGTGCTGTGCTACAAAGAAAGCTACCATTGAAGCAAAAGGATCCTGGCAGTTTTACTATAGCTTGTGTGATTGGAGGGCAGAATTTCTCCCGTGCTCTTTGTGATTTAGGGGCTAGCATCAATTTGATGCCCCTATCTATTTTCAAACGATTGGAGATTGGAGAGATCAGGCCTACATCGATTGCTTTGCAGTTGGCAGATCGTTCCCTTACTTATCCAAAGGGAATTGTGGAGGATGTTCTTGTGCAGGTGGAGCAGTTTATTTTTCCTGCGGATTTTATGGTCTTGGACATGCCGGAGGACAAAAATACTCCATTGATCTTAGGGCGACCGTTTCTAGCTACGGGTCGTGCATTGATAGACGTGCAAGAGGGAGATCTGACTTTCCGCGTCAACGATGAAAAGATGACATTGGGAGCCTATGGGGAAACTGTGATTTTCAAGAAACCTCCACCAAAGGAAGTTCCCCAGAATGAAGTGATAAATTTGGCTGACAGTTTTCTAGCAAATTCGGAGGATGAAGAGGTTGAGAAGAATGAGCTACCCAAGTATGAAGCCAAGAAAAAAACTCCAAAACCAAAAGAAGTTCTGACTTTTGAGAAGTGTTTGTTTTTGGAGCATGATGGGGGGTCTTTGAAAACCCATACCCCCAAGAAGAAGAAAGTAAAATTCCGGATTTTTCGGAACAAGAATGAGAAGGGAGCAATGCTTGTGGAGGATGTTCGAGCCAAGAGAAGTGTTTTGGTGGAGAGAGCACCCAAGAGTAGAAAAGCTTTCCAATGGTTAGAGTGCTGTTTCCGACCTCCATGAATTTTTGAGGTATCGTCGAGCTCTAGACATTAAATTAAGCACTTGTTGGGAGGTAACCCAACCGTTTTTGTTTTGTTTTTCTTTCTTTTAATTTCGTTTTGTTTCTTTTTGTTTTGTTGTTTTGTTTGGGGTTTTAGTGCAGTGTTGAGCTTGGAAGATGAGGGAACTCGCGCTTTATTCATACCACCACCATGGAGCATATTTTTCTGTGAGTAGTGACACACATATCATCATCCCTCCAAACTTATTTTCGAACTTATGTTCTGTAATAAGTTTGGGGGAGGGGGTGAGAATAGATATGTGTATCACTTTTATCTTTTTGTTGGCTTTATTGTTTTATCCTGCTTGGTTGGTGGTGTGTGTTTGTTTTGTTTTTGAGATGATTATTGCTCCATTAGATTTCTGGTGAGATGCCAATGATGATTTCTGTGAAAAAAAATTGAATTTGATTTTCTTTGATGATTTAAGCATAATTGGAACTAATTTGCATAATTCTAGAGTGATTTTGACCTTGAATTTTAGACGTTGAATAAACCTGTGAGGATTTGAGCCATACTTGTTTATCATACACAGTTTATTCTTTGTTGTGAGTTTTGTCATGCATATGTAGTGATCTTCTAGAACTTGCCATGGTTTCTGTGTCGAGGTTGCTGTTGTGCCCAGGATTAGGAGATGATTTTAGGCCATCTTTTGTTAGCCACATTATTTTCCCAAACACTGTCCTTAAAAAAATTATCATTTGTTATCCACTTTGAGCCTAATTAGCTTTTATTCTTTAGCTGGATGATAGGGGGTGATGTAGTATATGGGAATCTTTGTGTGGTGAATATCATAGTGGTTCATGAAAAAGAAGGGATGATATTATGATACTATTGACTCTTATAAGCTCTAGAAAAGTTGTGGAAAGAAAAGAAAAGAAAAAAAAGAAGAAGAAAAAAAAGAAAAAAAAGAAAAGAAAAAGAAAGAAAGAAAGAAAAAAAAGTATAAAGTCGAGTGTATATTGAGATATTTGTTTGAAAATCGACTTTGTGTGTTGGAAATAAATGGAGAGCATAAAAGAGTGTTTAGTTCTGTTTTGTGATGATTAAATCCCTTGAGTTGTGTTGATTATGGTGATATAGTTGGGTGGAAGATGGAATTTATTCCATGCTTGATTAGTGAAGCTATAAGGTTGGTGTTCTTGATCTATTTGAGTCACTTAGCCTATATTTCCCTACCTTAACCAATGTCCCTACATTATAACCCAAATAAAAAGACCTTTTTGATCTTAGTCCTGGCACACTATTAGCGATGGAGATTGTAGACGATTGGCAAGCCTATGGTAAGAGATCTGCATTGTATTGAATTTCGATGAGAGTATACACGTCCTATTCCATCAAATTGAGAGTTGAGTGATACACATACCTTGTGAGATTCAATTGTTTGGAATGTCAAGGTTGATTTTGCTATAGGTTGTGTTTATTGGTGAATTTTGTGCTTAATTATTGAGGATTTGAGAATTCTATTATTCTTTATTATTCGGAGGCATTGATGAACTAGATTTCTTACCCACTCGTGTTATTGATTTTATTCTTCCCATTATTCGAGGACGAACAATGGCTTAAGTTTGGGGGAGTTGATAACACTCATGTTTCCATGGTTTTAGTGTTCATATGATGTCAATTTTATAGGAAACTGAGTGTTGGATGATTGTTTTATGCTTAATTTGCTTTATCTTTTGAAACATGATTCTTACTCGAACTTTGAAGGAAATTTCAGATTTATTGAGTTCGAATTTGGAAAATCTATATGAAATACACGTTGTAGATCGTCTCGATACGAGTTCGTGAGCGCAAACGAATCATAAATCGGAGTTCGGACGAGAACGTTATGACCAAAACAAGAAAGTCGCGCGCAGCAGCGAAACAGCGGCGACCCCGCGGCGACCGGGCGGCGACCGCCGCCCGAAGAAGGATTTTTGGGAAGGATCCGGCGACCGGCCGGCGACCGCCGGGCAGCCCGCCGAGTTTTCGGCGCCAGCGGCGCCCGCGCGGTGAGCGCCGTCCGATCGCCGCCAGACCGCCGCACCTCCGTATTTTTGCGTTTTTAGGCGTTTTTCAAGTCCTTTTCGAGCTCAAACTCTGTATTTTACCCTGGTACTATAAATAGGTCTTCTTTTGACCTATTTTGGGTTCCTTTTTCAGTCCCCAACTTTAGTTTTTCAATTTCATAGCTTTAGAATTTATTGCTTTCCAGTTTTTATTGCTTGGATTGGATTTCCACAAAATTGATGATTCAAGCTGCTACATTCGTTCTTATTCAGTTTTTTATATAATTCAGTTTTTCCAATTGCTTTCTTCTTAATTATGTTTATGCTTTCTTTTGCTTATGTCTGGCTAGTTTCACTTAGCTGATTCTAGGGTTTGTAAATAGTTGATTGAATTTATGTGATTTATTTGTTAATACCTTTGTGCCTTCCAGTTTATGATTCATAATTCCTGGTGCTTAATTTCTTGTGAATTATCTGATCAATAGTTTGCATGTGTAGCTATTCGGTTTGAGACCTAGCGGAGATAACTGTTTAGCGGATTCAGGAATGTATGATATGATTTTAACGTTGAGACCTAACGGAGATAGGTGGATCATAGGGAGCTATTCTTAGGAGCTATTGGGAGTTAGTAGATTTTCTTGAGACCTAACGGAGATAGATAATTTACTAATCTACGATCGTTGCTGCTCTAGCGAGAGTGATTGATTAATTAAGTGATCTCTCATCATAACTGGATTAAACTGGTACATAGGATTAATAGATTTATTATGTGGATTTAGTTAATAAATTTACTACCCTAGGATCAGTTGTCTTTTAATATTCGAATTTTCCTACGTGTTTTTAATTATTGTTAATTGCGTTTTAGTTTAAGTTAATTAAACCTTCCTGCTTTCGTTTACCTGCATACTGTGAGAGTCTGTTTAGGAAATAGATATAGTGATTTCGTCATAATAGTCTCTGTGGATACGATACTCTGCTTGCTATTTCTGTGCTACAATTACACTGTTTAGTTGCAGTTTTTGTTGCTATAAAAATAGTGATCACCTGTATCAGAGGAATCTTTGATTATAAGAAATCCAGAACATTGGCACGAAGGCCATTATGAATTCGCACGTGCTGGTTTAGAAACCATTATGAATTCCCAACCCAAACACATCTATACATCAGGAAATAAACACGGGGCACATATCCGAATTCAAAAGGCGCATAACAGAAGTTTCCCCTTAGATTCAAGTTTGAACTCCATGGAAGAGACAAATTATCCGAGGAATTACCCATAAAACTCAAAAGCAAGTGTAAACAGAGTAACAACCAAGAGATCGTTAGCAAAACACGTTAAATATGGCAAACCACAGGAATCATACGAGAAACTACAAGAATCGCACACAATTATCGTAACAGCACGGAGGATAAACATAAACCAACATCCAATTATCGATCTCAACCACTTTCCAAACATGCATAAGCGCAAAAAAAATAAAAACACACGAATCTTATGGGTTTTCAGACAGATCGAAGCGAAAAGTGGATCTATCCGAATCCACCTGGGTACTCGAAACAACGGACCGATCGGGGCCTGCGCACGCAAATCCACCCACAATTGCAGATTTGCATGCGCAGGTTGGAACTCACGCCTTAACTCATGATTTTCCACAGACGGCGCCGGCTGGTGAATTACAATTGTGTGGATGATGTTTTTATCGGTGGATCATGATTGGATCGTGAATTTACCTAGTATAAAGCGTGTAAGCTGCGAGAAGAGAATTGAATTGTTGAGAGAATAATAAGATTGCTGTAGTATTGAAGAGCACATTCTTTACATAATGGGGTAGCATGGGGTATTTATAGGACACATGTGGGGGGTAAAATGGTAATTTCATTGTAGAAACCATGCTCCCCGCATGGTCAAGGGCACGGTGGTAATTTCGTCTGTCTTTGTTCATTCCTCTGCTCGGGAATAGAGAAGCGTCTGTATCACGGAGCTTTAGATTCCTCTGTGGGCGAGTGATTCCTCTGCTCTGGCGCTTCCCGGGCGAAACGGTCCCTCCCACCGTTGACTTCCTTGCGGATAAATCATTCCCCTGGCTTCCGCGATTCCTCTGACCGAACCCATTCCTCTGGCCTAAACGGTTCCTCTGGTCTGAACCCATTCCTCTGTCTGAGTGACTCCTCTGGTGCTCCCTGGGTAAAACACTCATTCCTCTGCTCTGCATATATTACTCCTCATCAATAAGATAAAAATTCTAGGATTTATTGTATTTTATGGCCCGAACGTTAGAACCATTTGGACAAATTACCTAAATTTTAAAAAATATAAAAAATAGCATGACCTTTAAAATCATTTATAAAAATGGCCCAAACTTAAAAAATATATAAAAATAATTTGAACTTTGAAGTTATTTGTAGAAATTGACGAACTTTAAAAAATCTAAGAAATGACTCAAACTTTGATAAATATAAAAATGGCTTGAATTGTGACGAAATATAAGGCACAAAGTTTATATAAAAATTACATGAAAATTCTACTTTCGCTTGGTGACCGAATGTCACACCCCCAATTCTTAAATGAATAAATACAATCGAGGTGCAACCAATTCATATAAATAACATAAGGGAAAATCCTTGATAAAACCGAATAGAAGGTAACAAGTCAGGCTAGGCCCCTTTGGATCACAAGTTTTGTTTCATACTTCTGATAACCATTATTCATTAGCATAAAACTAGGAGTTAAGTGTTTAAGTTCAATCAGAGATGTCATTCTAAATCTAATATGAAAGTCTTAAGTTGAGAAGATAAAAACAAATACTCCTTCCGTCCCATAAATAATGGCCTATTTTCCTTTTTGGGTTGTCCTATATATAATGTCTTGTTTCCTTTTTGGGCTATAATTAACATCTAATCAAAATTCTTAAAAGACCCATCAAACCCTAATCTTTTTCTCCCCCACATAATTTTTCTACCTTTTTATTCCCAAAACACTCTCTCTCTTTCTTTTCAAACGCACATTCCCTCTCTCTGCTATCTCTTTCTCCCTTTACCTTCGTTCTACTCTTCTCTCGCTGCCGCCGCGGTTCCCAATTTCCGGCGAGGCTAGTTATCGCTGCTTGAGTCGACGTCCCTCACCTCTCATCTTTCTGCTAGGGCATGCAAAAATTTCAGGGAGAAGAGTCGAGCCCTAGCTCTTTCTCCTGCCAACACGGTTAGCCACCGCCACCGCCGCCGCTTTTGGCAGACCGGCGAGCGGCGCCACCTTACCCTAATACTCTTTTCTCCCCTTGTCTCTTTTTCTTTGGCACACTCATACACCCAGATATGGAGCCCCAATTTCCTCATCCTTCTTAGATCTCAACGTCGCCGACTCTGCAATCTCAGAAATCTGGTGACGTCGTCGCCCCTCATCTGAAGGAGCCGCTACTGTTCGACTCCAGGGAGGAGTATCCCTCTCCATCTACTCCACCTCCTCTCTCTCTTTGGCTTGGCTTGAGATCTGAAGTTTTGCCTCTGTTGAATCATTTTTGGGCGATTGAAGTTTTACCTATGTTGAATCATTTTTGGGTTGGTTTCGACGATTTGATTTTTTGGGTTGGCTTGAGTTGAGATCTGAAATTGAAGGAAGGCAACGGCGCCGCCGGTGGCAGCGGCTCGCTGGTATTGATGAAGAAGAGGTGTTGATGAAGAAAAGAGTTATTTTATTAAAAATATTTAAAACTAGTTAACCATAACATTAAACATGTGGTCTTACGACTTTTTTCCTTAATTTAACACTTCTTAATCTCTGTACCCAAAAGAAATAAGCCATTATTTATAGGACGGAGGGAGTAAGTGTTATTGCTACAGCGGAAGTCTAAATAGGAAATTGAACCCTAGCCTCAGCTCAGTCTCGTCGGCACCAGCCAGCCAACTTGAAAATATTTGAAAGTATTTGGGCTAAATACTAATGTACTCAATGGGCAAGCATTTTCTGAAATATTTCATATTTTCATAAAGACAGTTTATCCAATTATAATTGACATAACTAAGAAGGTTTTAAATTAAAAAAATTTCTAAGCATGTTAAAATAATTTATTTCGTTTGTGCGCACATATCACAGTCCCTTTCTGTTACTCGCTATGATCCTAGACCTTTTAGCCACCGACGGATCCATTACTCCTGCTTACTTGAACTGAGGGCGTAACCCAGCCAAGTTTCATTTGGGATCCAATGCTCTGAAACGCATCCCGTCGAGCAACCCTTATAACGCCTCATACATGATTAGTGCCTGATGGAGATCAACCCACCGAGTCAGCTAATAGGTGTACACAATTCTCAAATAACGTGTTAGGTCAAGAGAGAACCTCGATCGATTCGTTGTTGCGAGCCTTAAACGGAGCAGAGTGCACAAAATATTTTATTGGATAAACAGTTTGTATTTCATTGGTGCGTCATTTTACACCAAAAATATTCGGCAGTCAGCCGGTATGCCCACACTGCGCAGACAGCAGTAAGCAAGATCGTCTCCCAAGGGACTGGCGAGAATTTCTCCAATTAAAGCCTGCAAGTAACCCACGAAATTTTGAGAAGAAAATATATAAAATATTAAACTTAAAATTAAATAAATAAAATCCAATTAAACCAATTTTGATAATTAACCAAAAGATGAATAAAAATCCAACAATTAATAAAAGAATTCCAGCAATCAATTAAGTCCACCCTAGCTCAATTATTCCGATCATCGATGCAAAAATAACTTTAAATCATGCAAACAAACCAGTTATAACCACCGAAGACGCTTCAGACGTGATCTTATTTCTCCTTAATTATTCGGTAACCAGGAAGACGCTTCACCAATTACTACCCTAATCGACTGACAACCGTAAGAGACGCTCTATAGGTTTAATGAGCCGACAGCATTAATATTTAGAGAAACCCGATTCAAAACCAATAAACTCTGACGCAGGATTATTGAATTAAGACTGCTTTTCCCTTGACCCTGAAGTGTCAATTTACCACTAATCAAACCTAAACCACAATTACGGATGGCCGGTTCAATTGGCTATATAATTAATTCTAACCCTATAAATATTTGCAACTATCTAATAGATTAAAACAATTAATATCATTAAACATGGAGAATCGCAGATGCAAGCATAAAATAAAGTATAAGAACAATTAGATCTCACAGAATAATTTCGCTAGTGCTTCCCTAATCGTTGCCGGAATAAACGAATTTAGCTAGAAAACATAATTAAATAACAAAAGAAAATAAAAGAATAAATTGTGTAAATAATTAAAAACCGAAAAATCTTGATTAATTGCTTCAAAACTTGCGTCCAGAATTTGCTCCAAAATAGCGGCTGGAATATGATGATCAAAAAGTGGCCGCTGACTTCTATATACTCCCTCCGTCCCAATATTCAAGTCTCCTATTCCTTTTTGGGCCGTCCCAATATTCAAGTCTCCTTTCCCTTTTTGGCAAAAATTAGGATAGAATTAGTTCAATTAATTAGGTATTCTCTCTCTTTCTAACTTTAATCTCACACACTCTCTCTCTCACTCTCTTTCCCCTCTCTCTCTCTTCGCCTCTTCTCTCTCTCGGAAATCTCACCACCGCCGCCTCACCACCGCCGTTCCTCTTCTCTCCCGGTGACCGCAGCGACAAGGCCTCAGCCTCGCCGTCCGTTTTCCGGCGACCAGGGCTCTGCCCTCTCCTGGCGTCGACGAGGCGCCGCCGCCTCCTATCTCTCCACCGCCTCAACCCTCTGCATCCACCGCCTCAACCCTCTGATCTCCTCCGCCTCCACCGACTCCCTCTCCCAGACACATCCGCGCAGCCAGCCGCCGCCCGTTTTTCTAGCAGCGGCGCCGCCCTCTGCAAAACCCTAACCCCTAATTCGCCTCTCTCTCTTCCTTCTGCTGAACCTCTTCAACGAACGGCCTCTCCCTCCACTCACAAATCCAGCACAGAGCCTCGCGCCTCCGCCGCCTCGAGCCTCGAGCCTCGACGATTGGTTTTGTTGCAGATCTATCACTCAATTGATTTGGGGAGGGTTTCTCCACCCTTGCGACATGAGATGTAGAGGTGGGAAATCTTGGAAGATTTTGATTATTTTTGCTTCGGTGGAAGATGGGTTTAGCTGATGATGGCTTAAAGATTGAATCTTGGGGCGTTGAGAAATCAAAGGGGAGGAAGAGCGAGATCTGTGGGAGGAGAGATTAGGGGGTGGCGTCGCCGTCGGCGGGAATTAGAGAAGGTGGATCTCCTGCTGCCTCGCCGGAAGTCGAGCACAGCAGCGGCGGCGGCGGATTTCCAGATGGTGGAGGAAGTCGAGCATAGCAACAGCTTCGCCGCCGCCGGCAGAGAGATACAGAGAGAGGCGCAGAGACTTTTTTGCTTTAATTAAGAAATAAAATAACTTTAATTAAAGTACTAATTATGTGGTCCCTACTAATTTAACATCAACTTTACCTCTCCTAAATACCCGTGCCCAAAACAAAGGAGACTTCATTATTGGGACGGAGGGAGTATAACAAACTAAGGAAATAATATAAAACTAACCTAATCTCCTAAATAAAGTGGCGTGAAAGCCTTAACTAATTAAATCTAATTCTAATAAGGCCCAAACTAACAAAATAAAGAAACCAAAGGTGGCGCATGGCCCAAAATCAATAAACTAAAAGTGGCGTGTGGGCTTGTGATCAAAAAGAGGAAATAGCTCAGCCCAAATCAACATGGCAGCCCAAATTCTTTCTTCTCGCCAATTTAGCCTTCTTCAATCCATGCAGTTCAATCCACGCCCAGGCAGAATGGGCACACCGTCCAGTACACAATGCGACATCTTTCGTTCTTCACAGCTTTCGACTTCAAAACTCCTCTCAAAATTAATACTTTTCTCCAAAACCTATCAAATACCATCAAAATTCATATAAGACCAAAATCATATCCTAAAGATGATATTTAATAAGAATTAAACACAAAAATCATACTAAAATCCCCCAAATAAATGCGTATAAATACGTCCAATCAAAGCTTAATAACTCAATCATACATTATACATTTGGAAAGTAAACCCACCTGATTAGGCAAAGCCTGTAGTTTTACTCATAACTCTAAATCAAAATAGCGACGCTAATCCTCCTGAACCACAAAGCCTACAAGAAATCTATTCTTAAAGGTCTCTCGAATCTAATCTTAAATCATAGTGAAAGTGCTTAACATTCTATGATTCACCAAGCCGGGTTTTCAAAATTTAATATAAAGATTGAAAACTAAAATCTTGAGCTAAAGACACCAACAATATCCTTGCTCGACTTTCTTTGATAATTGAATTTATGAAAACCAATTTAAATCATGAGTATTTTCATTTGCAAAAATGTTTAATGCAAATCATTTCATGCTCAACTTTAAATGTGCACATAATAATATTAATATTAATATGCAATCATTCTTTAAAGAAAATAATTAATCAAACTCAATTAATTACAAGTTCTAATTAATAAATTAATTAAAGGCCATTCCTTTAATTAAATAAAATGCAGCCCAAATATTAAGGTAATTGAGAGCCCAATCTATAAAATGAAAACAGCAGCCCAAACTATTAAGATTAGTAAAGGCAGCCCATGCATTAATAAAATTTCTCGGTTCCTCACCAGAAATCTGCCCGCCCCCTCTCGAATCCGCCGCCGTGGCTCCTCCTTCGACGAAGAGCCGACGATCGGCCCTCTCCCTCGCCCCCATCTTCTTCTCTCCCTCGTTTCCCCTACCTACAGAACCCAGCGGCCGCAGCAGCTGGAACCAGCCACCACCGCCTGACCTAGCCTCCCTGAAACCACCGACTCTCTCGTCCTTCCGGCGACAACAGCTAAGCCACCATCACCGGCACCCTCCACTCTCTCTCCTGTCCTTCTCCACTTGGCAACGGAAAGGCACCGCTGCCTCCCTCAAGTTCTCCAGCAACCAGAGCGAACCAACCGCCGCCCGTATCTCAAGCGGCGGTGCCGCCCTCTGCAACTGCCCTAGGTTCCCAAAATCAGACGCCACCCTCTCCTCTCTACACTACTCGATTTTTCCGGCGACAATATAGCTACCACGCCACTGCCGCCGCTCTAGACTCTCTCTCTCATCTGCACACTCCGGCGACAGACGATGAGGTCGCCCCCGACAGCAACAACCACCGTCCACTGCCTTCATTCTGACCCATCAACAGTCAACGCAGCAAACCAAAATCAAAGCTTTCGTTTTAAAACATCATCCGTTCTTATCAAATGCACATAAACTTTGTGCCTTTGCATATACTAATATGTATGTAAAATGTATATGATTTTAGGTATTCTGCCATTTTAAATACAGAGGGTGAAAATTTAGGGAGTAGAGTTTTAAAGGTGAAACCTTAAGTGGATGAATTCTGATTGGTGTCTTGTGCGGAGGGATCGGAGATGGAAGAAATTTGTTGAGCGAGCTCCTTGAACTGCTGTCTTGGTGGAACATGTTTTGGGAGTGAAAGAGAGACTTGATAACTAGTGTAGCATTTGAAGTGTAAAGGTAGAAATTTGGGGAGTGAAGCTATGAATTGTTATAGAAAGTTGATGGTACTATTCATTGTACGAGTGAAGGAAAAAGCATGGGTGATCGGTGATGGAAAGCATTGATGTGCCAAATTTTCTTGAGTGTTCGAAAATTAAATGGTTAATAGCCGAAAAATACACGAACTTTCACCGGATTTACATATTGCACATGACCTTCAAAAATAGCCTCAAAATACACCACCTTTAATTTAGTTGCAAATTGCACCCGCGTTGACTACCACCTTGATCGGTGGTGACGTGGCTGTCGGATTTTGTTGATGTGTACGATTTTCCGATGTAAGAATACAACGTCGTTTTGTTGTTACATTACAACACCCAAAACGACGTCGTTTTGTCAATTATTTTAAATAACAAAAAAAGAAAAAAAAATTGGGGCTGCTTGTCTCCTTCGTTTTGCCAAGTCTCCTCTGCCGCTCATCTGTTGCTTCACCCCGCTGCCCCCGCTCCCGCCGCCGCCACCACCTCCGCCGCTCACCTGCTGTTTACAACGTCATCGCTCAAGAGTGGAAAAAACACCCTCAAAGATTTTGCATTCATGGCCTCATCACCATTACCCACCAACCAAAAACTAATCAAATCAACGAGCGGCTTTATGTAACCTAAAACGGAGTCCACTAAACTTTTGATATATCCACATATTTTCCTCTCTTTCTTGGACCCCAACTGAAAGCTCTTCAAATCAAGGAAGGGGGGCTTTGGGCTGGGCTCGGCGGCGGCTGCCTTTCGGATGTGCGGTCGTCGGGAATCGACGGGCAGGAGGCCACGATTTGGGGATCTAGGGTATTGGTGGCGAAGGTGGTGGTGGTGCCCTCGTTTTCTCATTCCCAACCACCGCCGCCACTGGTGTTCAGATCTGGAAGGGGGAGGCGTTCAGATCTGGAAGGGGTTCAGATCTGAAAAGGGGGAAGCGTTCAGATCTGGAAGGGGTT
Organism: Salvia miltiorrhiza; assembly: GCF_028751815.1. Taxonomy (NCBI): domain Eukaryota; kingdom Viridiplantae; phylum Streptophyta; class Magnoliopsida; order Lamiales; family Lamiaceae; genus Salvia; species Salvia miltiorrhiza. The sequence continues at coordinate 35,877,776 of NC_080394.1, read as the reverse complement.
GATGTCGGAGAGGTGTTCCTCGCCGGAGAAGCAGGGGGCGGCTCCAGATCTGGAAGGGTCGAGGTGGCAGAGCTGTCACCGGAAATCAAGGGAAAGAGGTGGTGGATTCAGGGAGCGGCGGTAGTGTTTGATTTGCGCGTGTGTTACAGAGGGAGGATGAGAGGCGAGAGAAGGGAGAAGCGACTAGGTGGTTCTTGGAAAGCCGGCAACGCCGGTAAGGAAGAATGAGGTGGCGCCTCCCAGCGGGCTATCTGTTTTTCATATTTTTTTTTATATTTTTTAGGAAGATAATTTAATTTTTGGACACAACGACGTCGTTTTGCCCACGTGACTTGCCAGCATGTAAAAAAAGCCACGAGTAATGCCATGTAACGTTAAATACTATCCACGTCATCGCCGGTCAAACTTAAGAGCTGCCGGAATTTTCACCGTGTGCAATTTGCAATTAAATTAAAATGTGGTTTTTTCTGGGGCTATTTTTGAAGGTCATGTGACATATGCAAATCCGGTGAAAGTTCGTGTATTTTTCGGCTATTAACCCAAAATTAAAAACATTCACGTAAATGTTCAAATACTCAATGTAAATAAATATGCAATACATATAAATTTAAATAATTAAATTTTACAAAAGGGTTTGCAAATCATTTGGTTGAATTAAAATAAATATATATTTATCCGACGTGAATCAACTTAATTTCTAGCTAGGTTCAAAATTAATCTAAATTTAGATTCGAGGACATGGGATATTACACCGAATAAGAGTATTCTTGTACTTAAAAGTAATAAATGTTATGAAAAAAATGACAACTCTTATAAATAAAAGTAACAGTGTTCCAAACAAAAGTGACAATTCTTATTTTAAAACATAATAGTTATAAAAATGATAGTGTGTTAATCAATAGAAGCAGTAATTCGTCCATACAAAAATAACTAGGCAACCATTTATCCATGATTGATATTCCCTCCGTCCCACTATAAGTGAGATTTTTTTTATTTTGAGTGTCTCATCATAAGTGAGACTCTTTCCTTTTTTGGGTAAAATTTTTATTCTTTAAATACATTTTCACTTTTTCATCTACACACAAAATATATATTTCTTAATTTTCGTGTCTAAAAAAAGGGTCTCACTTATAGTGGGACGGATGAAGTATTTATTTAAACTTTACTCACTATTACAAAAATGATGAAGAATAGATGCTATTGGAAAAATAAATTAACTCATTTTCAAATATTATTAGTAATGTTATCCCCTGCGATGCACAAGAGTCATTATATTTATATAAAATAATAAAAATAATTGAAATTAAATAATAATAATAATAATTATTATTATTATTATTATTATTATTATTATTATTATTATTATTATTGAAAGAATTTAGTGCCGCAAATTACGAACAAAGTACAAGCTTATGATTGATTTCATTTCTTGCTTGAATTAAGTGCATACACGTCTTTATCTTATACACTTGAGAGTGAGTGATTTTCATTATTCATAGTATCATTTTAGTGAGGATTACAAGTTATTGAGACCATGGTTTGAATTTGTCATGAATGCAAAATTTTGATTGTAGATTACATAAATGCATGTTTGTGTATTTGAAAATTCTAAAGCCACATTGTTCCTACATTCTTAATGATTCATTTGTATCTCATCTTTGTTTTGTCCGAGGACAGACAATAATTCAAGTTTAGGGGCTTCATAAACATGCATTTTTGCCTCTTGGTGTGTCAAATTTGATACTTACTGGTGAGGATTTTCTGTGTTTGATGATTTATTTGAACATATATTGGTTTATTGTCAAGAACTTGTTACTTCTTTATTGTTTGACCGAATTTTCATGAATATTGAAGCTTATTTTGGCAAAATGATGTACATGGAAGTTGAAGTTCATCTCGATACGAGTTCGTGAGCGCAAACGGATCGAAAATCAGACACTGGATGAGATAGAAAAAGCCCAAGACGCGCGGCCGCGCGCCAGGGCCGCGTGGTTCGCCGAATTCTTTTGTTTCAGACGCGTTGCCACGTCTCTCTAATGCACGAGGCTGCATGTCTGCTATATTTTGGATGGATTTTGGAGGATTTCAAACCCAAAGTTGATTTTTACTTTATTTCTTCAGTATCTGACATCCTAGCCTATAAATACCCCTTAAAAGCTTCAAGAAAAGACTGGAGACTTTAACTTTTACTTTACTCCATTTTTCTGAGAGCTGAGAGAGAAAGACGGAGAAGACCTGAAGAGCAAGAATTAAAGATTCACATATTTCCTTACAGTTTATTTGTTGAATGTTCATCTAATCCTTTGATATTTTTATTCTAGTTCATATGTCTATGTGTGACTAGAACATTTTTATCCTAGGGTTTAAGTAGTAAATAGATTTGAATTTCTGACTTTGTTTGATTCAATATATCAAGATTTAATTTCATTTTTATGTTCTTGAGCCTGTTGATTGCTTATTTGCTTGATCACCAATTTTGCGTAATCTTAGATTTTAATTTGATATCGGAGATGATAATTATTATCTGAACTAATAATATAAAACCTACTTGTCAATATTAGCGAGAGAGCTTGAGATAAGTGTGAGGACATTAATTCTATGGACTTTTTGGAGTTGCGTGTTTAAGAGTGATTCGGGGACGATAGCTTTGCATGTAATCAATTGTTTGTATGTCACGAGAGTGGATATAAACTATAATTGAGATTGTATTAGGAAAATCTATCTTGGTTTATTGAATTGAATCTGTTGAATTATCTGAGTCTGAAACATTTACCTTAGGATAATTCATTTCCATTAATTTTTCTCTGTCAGCTTGATTTATTTTATTTCCAGTTATTTATTTGCTTTGTTTTAAACCAAATCAATTTTTATTTGTTTTCCAGATAGAGAAAGAAAATTTAGGATAGTAATTATTAATAATCAATCTTTATGGAATATGACCTTGCTTACTACTGTACACAATTGCGCCCATACACTTGCGACGTGTTATTAAATAAAATTAATTTTGTGATTTTTTAAATCATACTCCCTCCGTCCCAAACGAAATGTCCTATTTCTTTTCGGCACAGAGATTAAGAAATGTGTATAAAGTAGATAAAGTGGGTTGGTGGAAATTATTTAAATATTAAGTATAGAGAGAGAGTGTATTGCCAAAAAAGGAAACAGAACATTTCGTTTGGGACAGCCCAAAAAGGAAAACATGACATTTCGTTTGGGACGAAGGGAGTAATAGTTTATTTATTTCAAAATTATTTTTTGTAACTTTTACATCAAATTAAAGGTATTGTTATTATCTTTAATGTAACATCCATACTAAATATTATTTTATGAATCAAAGTTGATGATTTTTTTTTAAATATAAAAAAAAAGTGAAGAGAGAGAAATTTTGATGGGAGAAAGTTTACTTTAGAACTAATGTTTTATATACTCCATCCGTCTCATTACAAATGTCTCATTATTTTTGGGCACCAAGATTAAAGAATGTGTAATTATAGCATCCGCATCGCCTACACGATAGCGGCCTACACCTACTCGTGTAAGGCTCGCATCGTGTAAGGCGATGCAGCTCTCCGTTACACGAGGGCTACACTACACATTCTAACGTGTAGCCCGTTCGGCCGTTAAAAATAGGCGCGTGTTTTACACACGACATTAAAAAAATAATTCGAATTTTAAATTTGACTGCCTCGATTTTCGTGATTTTTTTTACCGTTCATTTTTTTCCCCCTTTTTTTCTCTTCTTTATCTTCTCTTTTTATTTTAATGGAATTTTAATTATTAGTAAAATGTGTTATTTAAATTTGAACAATTAAATTTAAGTGAAAAGCAAAAAAATCAAAACTAAAAAAATTATGTAGGCCACATGTAACCCCAATGCAGCATCTTTACACCATATGGTCCTCCCTCGTAAAGTAAGCTATCATGTAACACCAATGTGGATGCTCTTAGTAGATAAAGTGAGTTGGTGAAGAGAGAAATATGAATTGAAATTTTTAAAAATAGGTATAAAGAAATAGATGGTGGGGTCATTAGCTAATTAGTCTCTTAATTATTTGTCAAAATAAAATAAAATATTTATAATGAGACATTCTATTATGAAAATTGAAATGTGAGGGAGTATTATATAAAATTATAAATATAGATATAGATCAGGTAAAATTTAAGTAGGATTTCGGGTGGATCAGACCCCGACCCACCCAACTGCAGACCTTCTATTATAACATCAAAATTTGAAATGTGGAACGCATAATTTGGAAAAATATTCTTAATTCTCTCATGACTAAGTTAGTTGACAACCATTAATACATGGAGTATATAATTTTAGATGTATGGATAGATCACCCGGGATCCTCTGTCCACTATTTTATGTGTATCACCGTGTACCACTCTTAATTTAGTATAATTTTTAATTATATTTTCTTCAATTTTAATTTATTATGCTTTAATATTATAAAAATATAATTAACAAGGATTTACTCATCCAATTAAGATTTATAATTATTTTTTTATATTTATTTGAATTAATAATTGATTATTTGAGTTCATTAATTCAAAGTTAGGGTATATAATTTTTTAAAATTTCAATTTTTAGTTATAAATATTAATTAGAGTTCATAATATAGTAATAATTTTCATTTTTATAAAAAATAATTATAAAATAAATAAATTAAGAGTGGTATACAGTGATACACACAAAATAGTGGGACAAAGGATCTCATCTATATATATATATATATATAGATATGTATATTAGAACATCACAATGGGAGCATGTTCCCAATTCGAATATAAAATTGTAGGAAATTATAAAGGGTAGTAATATTTATAGATTACCTTGTTTCATACTCAATTTATCTCGACATTTTGCGCTCCTGATCTTTCTTTATTTTTATTTTTTCGGGTGGTTTGGAAGGTCTGGTAACCAAACCAAATGTCACCAGCCTTTTCTTTATAGTGGCGTGCACAAAATAATTAAATTATTTAACCAGGTTAGGCTAAAAACACCATATTGACAACAAAATCTCCCCAAAATGACTTTTATATTATTCCCAAAATCAAGTAAACTTTAGTTAGTGGAGTTTGAACAAACTGTAGTTGTCTACCCGAATTGAAAAAAAAACGACTCCACGAGTAAAAGGGTCGACGTTGCGTGACGTTGATATCCAATTTAAAGAGTGTGTGCATCCAAATACGACAAAGATAAAGCATATTATGATATAATTCCATCATTCAAAAATGAATTAATTAATGAAAACAAATAAATATTCTATATTTTCGACATATATTTTATACATTCTTTATAGTCTTCGTCTAGAAGACCAGGACACAAAATTTGGTGCACGATATTCAATTCTCAAATGTGTAAAATCTTTGATATCATCGAAAATAAGACATGCATATTTTTATACAAGAGTCAAAATCGGAAACAACAAAGAAAAATCAAGTGGAATATTCCAAAAAATTGTGGCAACAAGCACTAAACAAATAGAGTCAGTAGTTTTTGAAGCCACGGTCCCAAACGTGTCGTCATCCCTTACGTCATCATCTCTCACATAGTTGTATTGACCTAAAACTTGCTGCCCCCAAATCTTTATACGGCCCCACGCCTACCCCACCCTCCTCCTCTCCATATCCTTTCACCCCTCTACTTCTCAGCTTATACCACCACAACCCCAAAACTCCCACAAATGCCAAAACCGCCCCAAAAAGCAGCCCCAATCCCATCCCCACCCACGCCCCCACCTTCTTCTTCCCTACACCCTCCCGCACCTTAAAATACCCCAGCTTGCCCTCATCTCTCACCGCCGCCAGCGTCTGAATGGGATAATCTAGCATGTAGCAGAACCCAGAGGAGTTACTGTACACCACGCCCCAGCACGTGCAGTTCCCTTCACACGAGGCCTCGCACTGCTCGAACGACGCCGTTCTCTTGTAACCCATGAGTTCTTTATACGGCAGTTCCACCCCGGTTCTTCTCAACACCCCGAACCGGTTGTCGTACGCGCCGCAGAAGTCGCCGGATATTTGCCCATGCGACGGCGCGCAGCCGCCGGAGCTGTGAACGGTCCGATTGTCGAGGCAGGAGCAGTCCTTTCCCGGTTTGCATAAACCGTATGACCCGCAAGAACTCGGTAGCTCACACGGCTCGGATATTGCTTGGTAATCCAGTACCCAAGCCGACCCGGTCCAGTAGTACCCTTTGAGGTTCCCATCCGGTTCGACCCTGACCCGGCGGATACCCGGCACGTTCTGCTGAAATGTGTTGAAGGACTGCACGTCAACGGGTACGGGTTCGTCCTGGTACATCCCCAAATATCCGTCGGATTTTAGGACCATGTAAATGGGCCGACCCGGAACGACGTCGGCTTTGGCCTCCAGCGCCGTGTGTTTCAAGTATATTTGACCCGAATCCGAGAAGCTGGCGAATAGCCCCATGTAATCCGGACTAGAGTTGTCAACTGGGCTGGGCCAGCCCGGCCCGGCCCAGGCCCGGTTGAGCCCGTAAGGAGTTAGGCCCAGCCCAGCCCAAGCCCACATTTGAAATGGGCCGGTCCTGGGCCGGGCTTTTTATAAAATATCGAACCCAGTCCGATTCAGGACCACATGTCTAGTGGGCTTGGGCCTCAAATGGGCCGGGCCTCACATGGGCTTATGCTGGGTCGAGTATGATGGGCTTATACTGGGTTGTACTTCGAATGAGCTTTAGTTGGGTACGAATGAGTTTTCAATTTTAGATTGTTTTAAATTTGTAATTATTATCTTTAAATTATTTTTAGCTTATTTATATATTTGACAAATGGTCCTTGGGCTTTAAATAGGTTTAATATTTTATTGGGTTTAATATTTTAGTATTGCTAAATTGTGTAGGGAATTGAATATTGAATAAGAGGAATAAATATATAAATAATATTTAACCTAAATTATTGGGCTTGGACCGGTCCTGGGCTGGGCCTGGTCCTGGTCCTGGGCCGGGCTTGGGCTGGGCTTCTAACGATCCTGGTCCTGGGCCGGGCTTGGGTTTGATAAATAGCCCAAATGGAGCCCATTTCAAAGGGCTGGCCCGGCCCAACTAACCCATTCGATCAAGTGGGCTGGTCCTGGGCCGGCCCATACCGGGCTTGGGCCGGTTCGGGCTGGGCCGGCCCGGCCCAGTTGACAACTCTAATCCGGACCCAAACGCATAGAGTAGAGGCCGTTGGAAGAGACCAAGGCCATGGCGCTACTGAAATTTTGATTCTCGACGAGGGTATCTGAGGGAAAGTCGAAGCTCTGCCACAGAGGCGTTGCTGCGTCGAGCTTCTCGATAATGAGATTTGAAGCGTTTGACAGCCAAACGCGGTCTCCGGAGGTGTGTGTAGACCAATATACCCCAGTGTGGGGATCGGACAGAACGAGGCTGCCGTTGAAGAGGAGGTGGGTCGGGTTGGCCCATCTGGGCGATCGGGTCGTGGCGGCCGACCACAGCGGGACCAAAGAGGGCACGTGGAGGACTGAGAGGCTCAGCTCGTTGCGGTTGACTCGGAGGAAACCCAGTGAGTAGGTGTTGGATGAATCGTTGAGCAGAGGCTGGAAAGATGAGACGTCGGGATTTGGAGTGGCTTTGAAACCTACCACCATTGCCGTTGTACGTGAGCTCCACGTGACTGTTTCGAGAATTGTGAAAATGGCCACGACGAGAATGCGTGCTTCCATTTCAAATGCCCATCAAAATATGTATATTTCTACACACAAAATTTAGAAGAAAGGAAATATGAGTAATTGATAAGGTTGAGGAAGGAAGATTTTATGAGTTATGTGTGTTGTTATATAGGTATTACCAGTGGCGCACTACTGCGTTAGATAAGCCAGCAAGAAAGATTTTATTACTATTACTATCACTTGAAGATTAGGGAATATAAAAAGTGGATGCATTTTTCAATAATATAATAATAATTTTATTGCATGGGATGGCGAGGGACCTCTTCATACAGTAGATATTATATTAATGTTGGAGGATTGGTGGATCCACCTAGAGTTGTCAACTGGGCTGGGCCAGCCCGGCCCGGCCCAGGCCCGGTTGAGCCCGTAAGGAGTTAGGCCCAGCCCAGCCCAAGCCCACATTTGAAATGGGCCGGTCCTGGGCCGGGCTTTTTATAAAATATCGAACCCAGTCCGATTCAGGACCACATGTCTAGTGGGCTTGGGCCTCAAATGGGCCGGGCCTCACATGGGCTTATGCTGGGTCGAGTATGATGGGCTTATACTGGGTTGTACTTCGAATGAGCTTTAGTTGGGTACGAATGAGTTTTCAATTTTAGATTGTTTTAAATTTGTAATTATTATCTTTAAATTATTTTTAGCTTATTTATATATTTGACAAATGGTCCTTGGGCTTTAAATAGGTTTAATATTTTATTGGGTTTAATATTTTAGTATTGCTAAATTGTGTAGGGAATTGAATATTGAATAAGAGGAATAAATATATAAATAATATTTAACCTAAATTATTGGGCTTGGACCGGTCCTGGGCTGGGCCTGGTCCTGGTCCTGGGCCGGGCTTGGGCTGGGCTTCTAACGATCCTGGTCCTGGGCCGGGCTTGGGTTTGATAAATAGCCCAAATGGAGCCCATTTCAAAGGGCTGGCCCGGCCCAACTAACCCATTCGATCAAGTGGGCTGGTCCTGGGCCGGCCCATACCGGGCTTGGGCCGGTTCGGGCTGGGCCGGCCCGGCCCAGTTGACAACTCTAGATCCACCTAAAAGTGATACTTTTATTGAATCAATGTAAATCTGCAAGTTGCATTGCAACCAGAATTTCTATTTCGTTTTCTCAATAAATTGTGTATTTTATTATTGTAATACTATATGTTAGTACATATTAATTACTATGACCCTTCATTGGAAAATTTCGTATATACACATACAGACCATGGAACTTTTGCAGCTATTCAACACTTGATGCCTTTTCTCACTTCCTATATTATCTAACTGCATCTCATTTGCATGTCACAGCTTTCTTCGATAACTTTCTTCTTATTCGCCATAAAAGAGAGAGGAAGTAATGGTTTCGGCGTGATTTAATTCGCTGTGCTACGACGAAGATTAAATAAATAAATTAAGATTATATGTTGAAGGGGCACTTTTATATGGGAAGATCTTTGTCCTAGTCTACTAGCTTAGGGTTTACTCGATGCTGGGTGAATCCGTACTCCCCCTAAAATAATTAGTTGACAAGTAGTACTATTTAAAATAATGTTATAACCGGGTACACGATCGAGATATTACAAAATAAATATTTTGAGAAATTACAACTCAAAATAATTGAAATATTACAAAGTAAATAATTTGAGAATTTACAACTCAAATAATTTGATACAACTGAAATACACTGTATAAATAAATTATACGTATAAACAAAGTCGAGTCGAGATGAATCTCTTCCCGCAAGAAGATTATCGCCCCGGTAGTGCTCTTCGGTTTGGCGTATCTTCCCCAAAGGTAAAACGACTACGTCTCGGCGGATGTAGCACCACAATCCGGCGAGCTCCGGCGAACTTAATAGGATCAAGAACTGAGCACAAGTGTTTGCAGAGAGTTGCAGAGAGAATGGCAGAATGCAGAAATTTGTTGGTGTTCTTCGTCTATTCTGCATGCTCTCCACAAGTCTATATATAGACATGTGGTAAGTATGAATTCAATACATTGAATTCCACTCCTACGGCTGGAAGGTTGAAGAGTTGGCCGGTGGGCGCAGAAGTCGTACTGGCGTGCTGAAGTTGCCATGCAGAAGTCGTACTGGCGTGCTGAAGTTGCCATGCAGAAGTCGTAGCAGGCGTGCTGCTACTGCTTCTTCTGCTGCTGCTGTCAACTGTTGCTGCTGGGCTTGGGTTTGGAAAAACAGTTGGGCCAAGAATAATTAGTTGGGCCAAAACAAAACAAAAGTCCATTGGTCCAAAAAATTAAGGTTGGGCCCCAAACACCACCCCAAAGCACCAATTGCCAAGATCCAAGTCCTTGGCCGCGGCCCGTACCCGACCCGACCCGACCCGCCCGTCCGGCGGCGGCGACGACGTCGTCGTCCGTCCGTCCGTCCGATCGATCGATCGTCGGCGGCGGCGCGCGTGTGTGTGTGCGCGCGAGGCTAGTACTTAGATCAAGCCCACTAGCAAGCCCACAAGTCAATTTATCAACTCCATGTGCTTTGCTATTCTTATACATGAAAAACATCTCTATGTTTTCCAATGTGGGATAACATAACAAATGTTATTTTTCCCTCTTCAACATCCAAACTTTGACATACAATATCTCACTCATCGGAAATCGGTTTTGAGACTTCAAGTATATCACGTTGATCTACTCAAGATGTAGATTAACATCCAATCATTATTTTAATTAAATAATAAATATTTAATTAAATAATATTTTCCAGATATGGCTTTAAAACCATATTTCCAAAACCATATTTCCAACAATCCCCCACATGAGTGAGAAATCAGTATGCGAAAGTATGCAAACACTTAGCTCAGTCCTCTTAAGATACAATATTGCATTTGGAAAGGTAGCTTGTGGCTTTGAACCTGCCATAGTCAATATTATCGAGTATACCGGCGGCCTAGTGGATTGTGTTCCTTGAACTAGTCCTCCTCGGTGTATACTTAGTCAACAATATTGACACAATATTGCTTCAATCCTTATTCGTTCTCACGTTTGTGTCCATTACAGGCCTTGGAACACCCCTTTGGATTCATAAGTGTTTCAATCGAAGCGGCCCCACTTCACACTTACATAGGTGACTCTTAACTCAAGTATCCTGCTATACTTGTCCTCTTCGAGGAGTTCTAGAGTCATTAAAAGTCAAAGACTTAACCTCACCACGTGCAGGTTTCCGAACACTCACTGTTCTACAAGGAATAGGTAATTCGAGTGTTCAACACACGGATTTTCATAGCTTAGTTGTCCCATTGAACCAAGTTCTTGGGATCCTCCAGTCATCATGGTTGGGTTGCCACTATGATTATCCTTAATTTGTGGACTTCAAACCCATTCCCCCTAACAGTTTATACATCTGATCTCGATGGATACTTTTTGTCAAATGATCCGCTATGTTATCAATTGATCTTATATAATCAATTGAGATAACTCCACTAGCGATCAAATGTCTCACGGTATTATGACGTCGACGAATATGTCTCGACTTACCATTATACAAATGATTTTGTGCTCGTCCGATAGCAGCTTGACTATCACAATGAATTATCACGGACGACACAGGTTTCGACCAACATGGAATATCCTCGAGGAAATTTTTAAGCCACTCGGCTTCTTCACCAGCTTTATCCAAAGCTATGAATTCTGATTCCATGGTCGATCTAGCAATACATGTTTGCTTCTTGGATTTCCAAGACACAGCACCACCCCCCACAGTGAATACATAATCGCTCGTTGAAAACGAGTCTTTGGCATCAGATATCCAATTTGCATCACAGTACCCTTCAAGTACAGAGGGTTCCCTAGTATAATGAATCGCATAGTTTTGAGTATATTTCAAATATCTCAAAACCCTTTCAAGAGCTTTCCAATGTTCATTACTAGGGTTAGCTGTAAAGCTGCCCAACTTGTTGACCGAGCATGCTATATCGGGACGAGTGCAATTTGTTAGATACAACAAGCTCCCAATAATTTTCGCATATTCTATCGCGTCAACAGGTTCTCCCTTGTGTACACTCAAATGCACATTAGGTTCCCATGGTGTCTTAGCTATTGGCTTGTCAAAAGCGTTGAATTTCTTTAACACTTTCTCAACGTAGTGAGATTGTGTTATAGTAATACCATCAGGTCTTCTTAGAATTTTAATTCCAAGGATAACATCAGCTAAGCCCATATCTTTCATGCTAAAATTTTTACTTAGCATGCCTTTGGTTTCTTGAATCACTCGGGAATTACTTCCCATGATGAGCATGTCATCTACATAAAGACAAACAATAACATATCCGTTATTAGAATTCTTAATGTAGACACATTTATCGCACTCATTGATTCTGAATCCATTTGACAACATTACACTGTCAAATTTTAAATGCCATTGAAGCGGTGCTTGCTTCAACCCATATAAAGACCTTTGAAGTTTGCATACTTTGTGCTCTTGCCCAGGTACTACAAACCCTTCAGGTTGCTTCATATATATTTCATCTTCCAACTCGCCATACAAGAACGCAGTTTTCACATCCATTTGGTGAATCTCGAGATTGTGCAAGGCAGCAATAGCGAGAAGCATCCGAATAGATGTTAGTCTGGTCACAGGTGAATAGGTATCGAAGAAATCGTACCCTTCTTTCTGCCTGAAACCTTGAACGACAAGTCGGGCTTTGTACTTATCTATAGTACCATCAGATTTGTACTTCTTCTTTAGGATCCATTTGCATCCTAAAGCTTTACTTCCAGGTGGTAGATCCACTAACACCCAAGTATGATTCTGCATAATGGAATCAATCTCAATATCGATGGCTTCTTTCCAGAGAGCTGCATCTGAGCCAGACATAGCTTCTTTAATCGTCACCGGTTCGCCATCTAGCATCAAGACAACATAATCCGGTCCATAGACATTAGCTTTTCTAACTCGTTCCCCACGTCTCGGTTCTACATCCATAGGTTTAGACCTTGGTCTTTTCCTATTAGGTGGTACATGATTAGAACCCGTGGCATCATCTACTTGAGTAGAATTACTAGCTACTTCCATAGGTTTAGAACCTGTAGCATCACCATCAACTCCATCATTAGAGTTCGATGTACCTTTATCCTTGTTAGGATAGATATTTTCAAAGAATATAGCATTCCTTGATTCTATCGTTGTCCCAACATGTATATCAGGTATCTCCGATCTGTGCACTATAAAACGATAGGCACTGCTATTAAGTGCATGACCAATGAAGATACAATCCACCGTTTTAGGTCCTATTGTAACTTGCTTTGGTAAAGGCACTTCTACCTTGGCTAAACACCCCCACACTTTGAGGTATTTATACGAAGGTTTCCTTCCTTTCCATAGCTCATAGGGAGTTACATCTTTCCCTTTGAGTGGAATCTTGTTCAAGATATAGTTGGCCGTTAAGACAGCTTCCCCCCACATGTTCTGGGGTAATCCTGAACTAATCAACAAGGCATTCATCATCTCTTTAAGAGTTCGATTCTTGCGTTCAGCAACGCCGTTAGATTGTGGTGAATAAGGAGCCGTCGTTTGATGGATTATACCACTTTCGTTGCATAATTCAGCAAACGGAGCTACATATTCTCCATCTCTATCACTTCGAACCATCTTAATTCGACATCCAAGTTGATTCTCGGCTTCATTTTTGAAGTTTCTAAAAGCTTCAATAGCCTCATCTTTACTTTTCAATAAGTAAAGGTAACAATACTTTGTGCAATCGTCTATAAAGGTGATAAAGTACTTCTTGCCACCTCTAGTTTGCACGAACTTTAAATCACAAACATCGGTGTGAATAAGTTCCAAAGGTTGAGTGCTCCTTTTTACCGATTTAAACGGTAACTTAGCCATTTTGGCTTCAACACAAACTTCACATTTTTCTTGTGAGTTGTATTCATCAACTTTTAGTAAATTCATTTTTACTAATCTCTTTATAGCATTTAGATTAACATGTCCAAGTCTACAATGCCATAAATTTGAACACTCAATCAAGTAAGCAGAAGAGGTTGATGCATCTTTATTGATTTTAGCCTTGGCAGGCTTACAAGCTCTTACACCAAGTTTGAAAAGTCCTTCGGAGGCATAGCCTTTCCCTAGGAACTTTCCCCACTTGCGTATTACAACATAGTCAGATTTGAAAAACAATTCAAATTCCTTATTCGTAAGCCTAAATCCCGAAATTAAATTCTTTCGGACAGTTGGAACGTGTAATACGTCTTTCAATGTGATCTCCACGCCCGACGTGAGTTGAAGAATCACATCTCCCATGCCAAGGACTTGGGATGTCCGCTCGCTAGCCTCCATTATCGTTTTGTTTTCCACTTCCTTGTAGTTGTGGAACAACTCACGATTTATGCATATATGGACGGTAGCGCCGGTATCCACGAACCAAGCGTTCGGGTTGTCCACATGATTCACCCCGGAGATCATGGCAGCAAAGTCATCGTGGTTCCAATCGTCGAAGTCCTTCTCGACGTTGTTCACGTTGCTCTTTGCCTTCTTCCGCTTTGGCTTGCGGCAATCTTTAGCCATGTGACCTGGTTTGTCACAGTTAAAATATACACCATCAAACTTTGATGGTTGACTACCGCCTTGTTTCCCTTTACCCTTATTATTAGGGTTAGGGCGACCACGTTTATTGAAGGGACCGCCTTTCTCGGTGAGATTGGCTTTTGCCTCCATCGGAGCTTTTCCCTTTTTATCACGACTTCTCACGTGATCCTCCATTTGAAGCTTGGATATTAATATCGGCACGGACATCTCCGAGCGCTCATGCTTCAAAAGGTTTTGAAATTTCCTCCAACTAGGAGGTAATTTCTCTATGATGATTGCAACGAGCAATGCATCCGCCAAGGGCATCCCTTCGGCTTGAACCTCATGTGAAAGATTTTGGAATTCTTCCACTTGGTCCATCAATGGCCGGGAGTCGACCATTTTGTATTCCAACCATTTGGCGACAATATACTTGGTAGTATTTGCCTTGTCCACTTGATATTTCAAATCAAGGGCCTCCCACAATTGTTTCGCGGTTTCATGAACCTTGAAAACACGGTAGAGCCGTTCGTCCAGAGACATGAGAACGGTGTTACGGCACAAGTAGTCGCCGCGGCACCAGTTCAAATATCCGGCACGAATTTCTTGGCTCGTCTCCCCTTCCCCTTCACTCGGGGTTGGAGGTTTATCCTCCATTAAAAATCCGGCAAACCCCACGGTTGTGAGGTAGAATAGCATCTTCTCTTGCCAATATTTGAAGTTCTTGCCTGAGAACGTTGATGGTTTCTCGGCAAGACCAATAGTTCTAGATGTTGTCGATGAAGCCCCCGTTGATGCAAACGAGGAAAATATTGACGACGTGGTTGAACCGATGGTTGCAGAGGTGGTGGAGCCATCCATATTGACGTCGTTGTGAGCCATTTCTCGAACGTGTATCAACGGCAGAGAAATAATCTTCTTGCGATTGTTATAACCGGGTACACGATCGAGATATTACAAAATAAATATTTTGAGAAATTACAACTCAAAATAATTGAAATATTACAAAGTAAATAATTTGAGAATTTACAACTCAAATAATTTGATACAACTGAAATACACTGTATAAATAAATTATACGTATAAACAAAGTCGAGTCGAGATGAATCTCTTCCCGCAAGAAGATTATCGCCCCGGTAGTGCTCTTCGGTTTGGCGTATCTTCCCCAAAGGTAAAACGACTACGTCTCGGCGGATGTAGCACCACAATCCGGCGAGCTCCGGCGAACTTAATAGGATCAAGAACTGAGCACAAGTGTTTGCAGAGAGTTGCAGAGAGAATGGCAGAATGCAGAAATTTGTTGGTGTTCTTCGTCTATTCTGCATGCTCTCCACAAGTCTATATATAGACATGTGGTAAGTATGAATTCAATACATTGAATTCCACTCCTACGGCTGGAAGGTTGAAGAGTTGGCCGGTGGGCGCAGAAGTCGTACTGGCGTGCTGAAGTTGCCATGCAGAAGTCGTACTGGCGTGCTGAAGTTGCCATGCAGAAGTCGTAGCAGGCGTGCTGCTACTGCTTCTTCTGCTGCTGCTGTCAACTGTTGCTGCTGGGCTTGGGTTTGGAAAAACAGTTGGGCCAAGAATAATTAGTTGGGCCAAAACAAAACAAAAGTCCAAACAAAACAAAAGTCCATTGGTCCAAAAAATTAAGGTTGGGCCCCAAACACCACCCCAAAGCACCAAGATCCAAGATCCAAGATCCAAGATCCAAGTCCTTGGCCGCGGCCCGCCCGCCCGCCCGCCCGTCCGGCGGCGGCGGCGGCGGCGGCGACGTCGTCGTCCGTCCGATCGATCGTCGGCGGCGGCGCGCGTGAGGCTAGTACTTAGATCAAGCCCACTAGCAAGCCCACAAGTCAATTTATCAACTCCATGTGCTTTGCTATTCTTATACATGAAAAACATCTCTATGTTTTCCAATGTGGGATAACATAACAAATGTTATTTTTCCCTCTTCAACATCCAAACTTTGACATACAATATCTCACTCATCGGAAATCGGTTTTGAGACTTCAAGTATATCACGTTGATCTACTCAAGATGTAGATTAACATCCAATCATTATTTTAATTAAATAATAAATATTTAATTAAATAATATTTTCCAGATATGGCTTTAAAACCATATTTCCAAAACCATATTTCCAACAAATAAGTACTAGTACTGTTTTGTATTTATGAGCATAACATTTAATCAAATATTAATTGATTAGCAGATTAATTAAACACACTAGCTTACTAGGAAAATCAATGAAGATAACAACAGCTATGCGAAATGGTTAAGGTCTCTTTGTTCGACTACCATGCTGTCTGATAAAAAAAATTAGATAAATTCATCAACATATACACTCCACGAATTTAAGTAAATTAATGAAAAATACTGTATATATACGTTTGTCAAATTAATCTGGTGGGGTGGAAAAGTGAAATACAACTAGATGTATGCTTTATGCTTATCTAGTTGGTGTTTCAAAAAAAAAAAAAAATGCTTATCTAGTAGGTCATTTGTCAACTAGATGCTATTATGATGGTTTTTGACTTTCTCGCTCATAACCTCTCTCTGTCTTCTGAGTTAAAGATTTAGGGAAACAAAAAAGTCAACTCTTTACGTTTTCGCAACTGCCTGAATAAATAGGTAGAAATTAATTTAGGTTGCAATTTTCATGTATATGTGTGCCTGCAATCACAGGTCGGTATGACCTATCAAGTAGTATATGAGAAGTTGCATATTACTACCTCCGTTTTTTTATAATAGTCGTATTTAGTTCATTTTTTTTGTTTCTCAATAAGTGTTTTCATTTAAAATTTGAGAGTATATTTATGATATTTTTTCTATTTATTCTTATTTAATACTAATATCACTACAAGAATTCAGCTCATAGACAACAGATATTTTGTGTTGTCTATGTGGAAAATATCTATTGTTGTCGTCGGTGTTGTTTATTCCGGGGTACTCATAGACAACATATATTATCTGTTGTCTATTTTATGATAGAATGTTAAAAAAATTTACAATATTCAATTACCGTATTTTATAATACCAATATACTTGATAGAATTAAAATACTTAAACATCAAATAATCAAACAATACTACAAAATCAATAATAAAAACTCGACTAATATAATAAAAGTCAAACATCTTGTTTGGTATTTTATCAAAATACCTTACATACACAATTGTATCGTCCCTAACTACGCATTTATTTATATACTAAAAAACCTCTAATACAGTCTTCAACCTTGAACATTCACCACCAGCCATTCAACAAATTCAATCATCCAACTATCTTCCATTTACATGAACAAAATAAAATACGACAAGTTTAAGATTTAAAATCATCTAAAATTAAATGAAACAAAAGAAAACTATATAAAATAACAACTGCAAACGAGATAACTGACCTAGAGCTCTGTTGACCTGGTCCAT
Organism: Salvia miltiorrhiza; assembly: GCF_028751815.1. Taxonomy (NCBI): domain Eukaryota; kingdom Viridiplantae; phylum Streptophyta; class Magnoliopsida; order Lamiales; family Lamiaceae; genus Salvia; species Salvia miltiorrhiza. Next base: position 35,860,137 of record NC_080394.1, on the reverse strand, counting down.
TTTTACAGCTTCAGATTAAAGGATCACATATGTTTTCTTTCCATCTGCAATATTAATTAATATTTGTCTGCCTTTCTCCTGTGTAAGATCAGAAGTTTCCATCATACAAACATCTTACATCAAACCCAATAAAATATTTTTATCATCCTACATGTGAGTCAAAACAAACAGAATTTAAATTATGTTGTCTATGGTGACAGCAATGGTGGTGGACGGCGAGTTGACGAGCGGAGGCGCGGGTGCGGCTGTTTAAGGCGAGCAACCGTTTGCCGAAGGAAAGAGACGACGGGCTGGTGAATGAGGCAATGGAAGCGAGCGGTAGCGGGCAGTGGCAAGCGGCAGTCGAGACTTGAGGGTGGTAGGCTGCAGCGGCGCCGGACGGGAGGGACGAGCGATGGGGAGCGGTTGATTAAGGAATTACTAAAATACACAAGTGTTTAAAATAGCAGTAATCTAGAGTTATTTTGTTAGTTAAAGTTTATTTATTTATTTTGTAATTGAAATACACAAGTATTTTAAAATTATGTTGTGCAATAATATAATAGACAATAGATTTTTAAAAACACTTGTTTATATGTGTTAAATAGAGACAACAGTTTAAGAATATTCCTTGTCTATTATATTACTCCCTCCGTCCCACTTCAATAGGCTCATTTATTTTGAGCACGAAGATTAAGAAAACTTACTTTTTAGTAGGAAAGTCGTAGTAAAATGGTGTGGTTCACACTAATTAAGTACAACTTTTTTACCCGAAAAGGAAAATTAGCCTATTAGAGTGGGACATCCCAAAAAGGAAAATGAGCCATTGGAGTGGGATGGAGGGAGTAATACACAATAGAATTTAAGATTTGTCGTCTAAAGGCGGTTATAAACAACATAATTTAAATTATATTGTCTATGACCATCTTTTTTAATGGTTATAGACAACAAAATTAGTCATATTTGTTGTCTTTGTAATGCTATTTGACAACATATTTATTAAAATATGTTGTCTATTTTGTGTTGTCTATGTACCCAATTCTTGTAGTGTGAATGTAATAATTAGTTGTATATATGCATTTATTATGATAATTACTAAGGTTACAAATGTAAAATTATCTTATTTTATTGGTATGTGTATTTTGACGGCTGAGGACACTTAATAAAAAACGGAGGGAATAATTATTAGGTGACATACTAACACAACTCTATGAATTAATTTTGGATTTATGTATGTATAGCAATTATGTCTCAAAGCTAATGCTCTACGAATTCCCTTTCCATTTTTATTTTATTATTGAATATCCAATTCCATTTTTCTTGTATTATGTTGTTGATCTTACGGATGATTAGTCTAGTATGTTTGGTTTAAAATTATTTGAAGAATATATTTTCAGAATATAGCGTTATTCTGTATTTTATTGTCATTATGTAGACAATTCTTGTGTACCATCTGATCTAGTACAATATTATTCGATGTATTAGAAGGGGTCTTAACAGCGTTATACTTATCCCTACACAAATTTTTAGCAGCAGTGTTAAGAGTTATTTCTTGGCGAATCTTGTTGACTTTGCACGACTTCTTATCTCTAAATTTTATAAAGTCTTATTCAATCATAATTACAAATTAACTCTACCTTTTGATAGAGACCTCTTCGAGCTGAAACTTTTGCTAGGGCTACACCTATTTAAAGCGAAGAAAAGGACGATTATTGCTACCGCTATTTTCATTATTCTCCTAAGTTTTTGCAGAATATTTTCGTGAGGCTTCATATCATATTTTGCGTGAGTATGTGATCCTGTTTGATCGTTTTTTCATTGTGTTCTTGAGCAATCTGTTGGGTTGTGCGAAACTGTAAATGATTCTTTCACTAAGTGATTGGTGAAAGCTTTCTAAGAGTTTAGGTGGTGAACGCGCTGAGTTCACGCTTAGGGAGTGAGTTGTTGTCTTACTTTCAATTGTCTACCGTTGGTGAGGTTTTGGGAAAATATAGAGACTAAGTACGATCAAGTCTTATTGTGTAAATCTTTGTATATCTTAACTTCGAATAGTGAATCATATTACATGGGCGAGGTGCTCTAGATTTAGGTGTTTTATCATTGAATTAGGTAACTATTCCTTGCGTACTATTCTTTACTATTTTAATACTTTCTTTGATAGAGTATCTTCATACGTACTTACTTTACTTGTATGTGACATTATATGTGTTGGAAAACTAAAAGAAATATCCCTTATTAAAAATAGCCTACCTTTTCACATTCAAAAAAGGGATTAAATGAACCCGCCTTATTTTCAGTATGTGAGATTTCAGTTTGCGTACTTTATACACTAGTCTGACGTATGCACATCATTACTAATCTCGCCTTTTTAGGTCCACGTAGGCTAGCAATTAAATGCGGATCTCAAATTAATTGCAATGCATTTAAGGCGCGTAAAACGAATCGCCCATGTCCCGTCTGCAACCCACGACTGAACCCTTCGCATTCCTTGATTGAAAAACTGATTTGTTGCTATATATACTTTTAGTCTTCCACATTTTCACACAAATTTTCTCTCTGCAACTAACCTTTGAAATTCCACAGCAAATTTCTGTGAGAGAACTCCTAATTTTTCTCAGGTTTTCAGTCAAGTTCACTCATCCAAAATGGCCCCATTCACTGCATGCGATGCGAAGGAAGTGTGCTACGAGTCCTTAGTCTGGCATCAAGGTTTCATCACTCAGGCGGGATATATGCAGGCCAATGCGGCCCTGAGCAGACACGGATGGTTAAGGTTTATGTCCACGGAACCTCCATACTTCCTCAAAACTCCGGTGAATAAGCTTTTTTTGATTCACTGGCTCGTGATGCTGATTCAGGCGACTACTTCGCCAAGGTCAGGGTGTTCACCTCCTCCGACCTCAAAGACTTGGTGAACCACGAGTTCAATGTCTCGAAGATATTCAGGAAGATCTTTGGTCTTCCAACCAATGAATCGCTCCCCACCAGCATCCCCGATTAGAAGGCAAATCGTCCCCTCTTACCAGCCATCAAAAATAAAATTGATGGAACCTTCAAAGTTGATGGCACTCTCAAATTATCAACTTTCCATCCCTGCAACAAGATTATGACCAAGATCATTAAAGGTTGTTGGTTTGGGATGAATGGGTCACCTGACCAGGCATCTCAGCCCCAGAAAGGTCCTATTAGCCGTCCTAATGTAGCCGGGCCCTTACAACTGGGATGAGGCCTATATCCGTCTATCTGCTGATGAGAAAATTCAACCTCGTACCCAAAGGTTCCTTCGCCAGGGGAACAAGGTATCCTCCATCATTCTGGAGGCCACCAAGGACATCCCCGTCTACTGGCCGGAAATTGTGCCGATCATTGATGACCACCGCCTCTTCAAGCGGGTCGAAAGCTCCTTTCGTCCATCTGTTCCACCACCCTCAACATCAGCCAAGATTGGCTTGCCACCGTCTCAAGCTGATATTCCTCTCCGAGCACGCTCTACTTCATCTAAGCATAGCTCCGGCAAAATCTCAGTGCCCCTCCCCACGAATGTCACTGCTTCAGAAGCCCCTCTTAATATCCCTTCCACAATTCAAGAGTCTTCAGGACTTGCTCCTAAGACTCTTTCATATCCTACTTCTCATCCACCACCAACTCAACATTTTTTGTCCCTTCGTTCTCCCCATCATTTTTCCTCCTTATCATCATCTTCATCAATTCTACACTAAAACAATCCTCACGAATGTTTCAGCTTCTGAGCCTATTATTCCATCATGTTCAGTGTCTAGTGAACCCCACATTGAAGGTCTCTCCAACATACAGTCCACTCTCCATACTATCCCTGAGTCTGGTACTTTAGACTATGAGGCTTCTCAAAGGAAATTTGAACTACTTAAGCAAACCCTCCTTGCACGTGCTTATTCTTACATCGAGACTTATATTCTAGGTCTCGAAGCTCATTTTGAGGCTTACACCGATGTGATAAACCTCCTCTACCACTCCTTCCTCAGAATCGCTCCCTGGACGCAGCTCCATGACCTATATGTCTTGGGTGCTATGTCCGGTCTAGACTTCGACGAGTCGGAATTGTACACTAAATTTGGCATCACCAATATGTGGGATGCCATACATGATCTTAAGATAATAATTCGAGATTACCTTGTGCCTCGTGATTTGCTTCACAGGGACCATGCTGGTTCATTTGGGACAAAGGATCTGGCAGACAACTTCATGCAAACTGATGAGGCGATTCTTCCGAATCCTGGAACTGATGTTCCAGTTCGACAAGAGGTTGGTTCCACTGTTGAAACTGGTCCCAAAGCGGTGGATACTGAAGAACAAGAGCAGCCATCTTAAGCTGTTGCAACTGAAAAGCAGGCCCCTGAGGGCCCCACTGAAGAGAATGCGGCTGATGTGCCACAAATTGAAGAAACTGTGGCTAGAACGCCACAAACTGAAGAGCCCAGGGCCAAGGAACCGTAAACTGAAGATACTCCATCTTCAGTTCATCAGTCTCGTTCGTCCACTCCCGAAGGACATGTTAAGACCTAATGAGCCCATTTTTCATGCTCTTTTTGAGTCTATTTTTAGGTTTAGATCGAGTCTTTTTGCATGCTTTTGTGTGTATTTGTGTCTGGGAAGGCATATTTTGGGCACAGGAGTGTGCAGGGCACGTAATGGATGGAACAGGCTCCATTCTGTGAAAGAGGCAAGTACCCGACTTCAGACAAAGGCACAGCCCATGTTGTGCCCATATCGAGTACCGCGCGGGATCGGATCGTGTTCAGGCGGAAGGCCCAGATGGGAGGAGCATGATCAGAAGACAAAGGAAAATAGGCCAAGAGAGAAGTCTGCATTTGGGCACAACTGGAGTGAGCAGGCACAGGTGGGAATATCTGCCCCTCGGGTGCAGAAAATAAAGGAAATACACAATAGAAGGTAAACCTTCTACCAGTTGATGCTTAGCAAGTTTGTTGATCGTCTTGAAGTTGAGGTGGTTGAGCCTTCTGTGTCATAGCCAGTTGAGCTCTGAGTTGCTTTTGCTGTTGAGACAAGTTTCAGGCGGGCTATCTTCCCATGATACGACGTAGAGACTTCCTTGCCTGATTCCTCTCCGCACCACCTTCTTCTGGCTGTTTCTCACAGTGAATTCATCTTTCTTAATCTTCACTGCGAATCCGATGTCACAAAATTGACTTACAGACAACAAATTATGTTTTAGTCTAGAAATATAGCTAACATTACTAATATCGGCGTTACCCATGTCGAGTACACCATAGCCTTTTGTTTCACCAATTGAGTTGTCTCTGAATGCAACTTTTGATCCAGCTTTCTCAATGTATTGAGTGAGACATTCTTTGTAGCCCGTCATGTGCTTCGAGCATCCGCTATCCAAGTACCATGTTTTGATCGAAGCTTTAACTTCTTTCTTCTTTTTGTGTTTCCTATTTTTGCCCTGCAATGATGAGTTAATTTAGTTACCCAATCAATGTTTGGGTCCTTCAATGTCAGTTCGTGTTCCTTTGGAACCCATATCTGCTTTAGAACTGGTCTTGGTGCTGGTCTTTTGCGGTTGGCTGGTTGTCTGACTGAAGTGGCTGGTGCTTCAGTTGGCATATGAGCTTTCTTCGGTTGAGCTTTCTTCTTAGGAGCCTCGCTTTTGTAGGAGCTTTGTCTGGTGAAGTGTTGAGGTCTCCTTTGCTCCATTGTGTATCTCATTTGAGACACAAGAGTTAACTTTGACTGATGGAGTCTTGATTGATGTTGTGGAGCATGAGATTGATGATGTCCAGTTGCACACTGTTGTGAATGAACTCGAGCTCGTCTGGACTTGTCACTGTTTTGTCTCCATGGTTGTTGTTCTCTCCGAAATTGAACCGGCTTCAGTTTTTGATTGTTTCTGTTGTTCTTCCCCCTGGACTGATGAGGAAGACTTTGTTTCTTTGCTCCGTTGGCATGCTGTCGTTTCAGTCCCGATGTTCCTTCCCCATACTTTGACTGAAATCTGCTCTCCAGTCTTCTCAGTAGGATGAACTGGTTAGGGGCCTCCTTGGCTCGTCTGTAGCTTTGTGGAGAAGGAACATTTCTTCTTGCCATCAGTTTTCTCTTTTGAATTTCCTCCATGTCATGATCCCTAGACTCTTCCGAAGTGTTGTCTTCAGATGTATCAGCCGCCTCCTGGATTATGATATTCTTTCATTTATCAGCAGAAACCACCTTTCCTCTAATACTTTCCACAAAAGCTTTTGATGGAAAGTTGGTCATCATAGGAGATTTCATCATACAGTCCTTGACTGTTTTCTCCAGTTTGTGGTTGAGCCTCTTGATTTCATCAGATGCTCTATCACATTCTGATGCAGAAATTCTGAGCTTTTCTTCCAGTTGACTGTTCTCCATGATCAGTCCATTAAGACAGGTTTCATCTGGAAAGTTGATGACTGTTTGATTTTTGATTCGCTCTTCATTGATCTCCTTTTCTATTTTCCTTAACTGACAGTGATCAGTCATGAGCTGATCATATTCTTCAGTCTCGTTGATTGAGCTATCTCCAAATTTTGAGTTGTCTCCTGTAAACAACAAGGAGTTATCAGTATGAAGAGTTTTTTAGTAAGAGTTTACCTCTGGCCCATTCATTCCGTTGTCGTAGATGTTGTCGGCAACGCTTTCGGTGTCGCTGGCCATGAGGGCTTGAATCTCATCATCTGAGCTGATGGAGTTGAAGGTGGATGATTCTGATGCATATTCGGAAGATCCTGCATCGTCAGCAACCATCGCTTTCTTTTTCGCATATTTGCGATCCCTCCTAGCCTTCATCTCTTTGCGCTCAGTTTGTGATAGTTCTGGGCATTCTGACTTGTAGTGCCATTTCTTCTTGCATCCATAACATTCCGCATCTTTTAGATCAATAGCGGATGATTTCCTTTCTCCGCTTCTATCAGTGGAATATCTGGACTTGCTCTCTCTCTCTCTTTTTCTTTGTAGTGCTATTTGTGGAACTTCCTGTACTTGCGGAATTTGGATTCCATCTTGTTGAATCTTTCAGTCAATAGAGCATATTGACTGAAGAAGTCTTCTGTTTGAGTTCCGTTGATTCCTTTGACTGCTTCTTGCTTTCTTTTGCTGAAACTTTCAGCGTTATTCCTTTTTAGGCTGATGGAGTATCTTCGTCTGATCCTCCAGCTTTCTTTATTTTAAGATTTCTCTGGATATCGAACTCATTTGCCACGAGATCCGAGAAAAGCTTGTTCGTTGGGAGTTGATTGATTCCCGACTTGTTTTGATGAGCAACAGAGTAGATCTACCAATCTCCTCTTGGTAGTGCTCGTAGAATCTTCAGGTTGATCTCTCGTTGAGTGTATTTGTCCTTTGAGATGGATTGAACTTTGTTCAGGATCTGGTTGAATCTGAGTTCTATCTCGTCGACAGATTCGTTTTTTAGCATGAGAAATTAGTCGAATTTTTGACAAACTATTGACAACTTGTTCTCCTTTATTTCCTCTGATCTGATGCACATTCCTTCTAGAATGTCCCACATCTCCTTTGCAGTCTTGCATTTGATGATCTTGGTGACGTGCTTGTCTGGGACTGTGCCTAAGATAATGCTTTTGGCGAGGTTGTCGAGCTCATCTTGCTTCATTTCTTCGGTGGTGAAGTCAGCCTTTAATTTGATCTGGACTTCATCAAAAGGATCTCTAGTTGGGTTCAGAGGAACCCTTTTGATCACCTCCATGATGATGATGGGTCCTTTGGTATTGACTTTCCACATTCGGCAATGTTGAGCGGTGAGGAAGCCCTCAAGTCGAAACTTCCATATGTCGTATTTTTTAATACTAAACATAGGTAGTGAGGATAATCTGTTGTGGTTAGTTTCCATAGAGAAGAGAACAAAAAACAACATATAAGAAAAGTAGTAAACACTTTTTGAAAAGGAAAGAGATTTTGAGACCTTTTAGGAGTAGGATCTAGTTCAGTAGAACTTGGTCAAAGCAAAATTGTTCTTGCGAACAACCTGCTCTGATACCAATTGTTAGGTCCAGAGGGTCTCGAATAGGTGTATGGGGGGGAATACACCTATAGGCTATTTTTGAAGATGAAACTTGAAACACAAACTGACTCAACATTTTTAGTTAAAAGAGTTTTATCAAAACAAGGTTGACAACTGATACTGAATACTCTTCAGTAAAGAGTTATCAGTTAAGTCAAAGACTTTAACTGATACACGTAAAGCTTCAGTCGAGTTTGTTGAACAGAGAGATGTTATGAATCTTACTGACTATCCGAAGATAAATCAATTAGACTAATAACACACGCAGCGGAAAACTTTTGTTTCGAAATAGCCTGTGAGATTAATCACGTTGTCAGAAATTAAGTTTCTCTTTGCAGTTAATCAGTTTTATGTTGGAGAAGATTTGTGCTCAAATAAGAATGTAAAAACTGAAAGCTGTAAACAACACAAAGATTTTTACGTGGTTCGGAAAATACTTCCTACATCCACGGTCAGTTGATCAGACCGACAACTTCATTGGGCATGTGCTTACGGGTGCACAGCAAACCTGGACAACTGAAGATCCTATCTTCAGTACCAACACACCTGGTTGGATTTCTCACTCTTAACGCACACTGGGCATTAAGATCTTTTCGGAGACAGAGCACTGGTCTGAACTCCTTACAACTCAAACTCCCAATTCGGTTGATTGAAAAGAGGTTCGAAAACTTGCCAACTATATATTACAAAGAACAAGTTCTCTGTAATCAGTTATACCTAGGCTTTGGATATACAATATCATGCCTAAGTTTTAAGAGAATGTATGTAATCAGCAGTGACTGATTTTTTGCTTTGTGATTCTCTTCTTCGATTCAAACTTTGCAATGACTTTGAATACTGAGTAACGAATTCGGCAGCGTTTCAGCTTATGTAGTTGAATCGGTGAAGATTGAAGTGATCCTTGAGCTCTATTTATAGGAGACGTCTTGAATAGATCCGTTGGCTGAAATGGTCTTCAAGAATTCTTTCGTTAGAGAGTAATTTGAACTTGGGCTGAGGCTTCAATCTTTGAGGTTCCTTTGTTTGGTGAGAACGGCTACTAAGGAACAGGAGATAGGATATCTCTGAAAAGGTAATCACCAAAAAAGAAGAGCCTCTGCAGAGATTGGACGATCTTGAGATCTCTGCATTTAATGCGGTTGTACTTCTGGAGTGTGTGGCTTCCTTTAAACTTTAGAGGTTCAGTCCGAGGAAGGATATTTAACCACGTGGCTCGTATTAAATAATCAGTCGTAACTGATTCTTGGACTGGTTAGTCAAATATCAATATTTGACTTTGCCTTAATCGTTACATCAGTCGGCAACTTCAGTTTTCAGTATTCAGTCCTCCGGCTTCAGTCTTCAGAACAACAACTAAACTAGAAAAAGATCGAACTCTAACACTTGAATTCGAACAGTTCTAGTCTATTACAAGTGAAACCTAAGGATTTTGGTATCATCAAAACTAGGATTATGATATTTCATTAAGTTCCCAACAGCAAACTTATAAAATGCATTAATAAAAAAATGCGCATAGTATCGTAATTTCTTAGGATCATGCGCTAAATCAAAATAATACTAACTATCTCCCAATCATTAGGTGTACTTGTATGACATAGTGCGCAGCTTTTTCAATCAAAATAACATTAAAAAATTATGATGGTCATGAGCTGAATCAATTAAAAAAATGAGTATTTTTAGAATGTACTTTTGAGAAGATGAGTAGAATAGAATTCCTCCCTAACGAGTATTATTATTATTATTATTATTATTATTATTATTATTATTATTATTATTATTATTGAGATACCACTCAATAGACTTGTCAATAACGTGATATAGTTCCGTAAAAAAACTTAATATAGTATGTATTGCGTTTAATACTTCTCGAACTCTCCATAATTGATCAATTTTTTAAAATAATATTCTCCTTCGTCCCACTAAAAATTAATCATTTCTATAAAATGTAATATTTAACTCTTCCCTACTACTTTTATTCAACTTACTTTTTCTCCTTAATTTTTGTATAAAAAAAAAGTGAGTCATGTTTAGTAGAACGGAGGGGGAGTATTAAAGAAGAGTGATGCTAGCTTTAAACTCAATATATTGCATTTAATGCTTCTCGACCTCTCCATAATTGATCAATTTTCATATACTACATTTATCCCATTAAAAATTGTACACTTTCATAAAAGGCAATATTTAACTATTCTCTATTATTTTTATCCAATTTACACTTTCTCCTTAATCTCTGCGTCGAAAAGAAGTGAGTCATGTTTAGTAGAACGAATGAAGTACTAGCTTCGTCCCTGAAATAAGTTCATCTTTTTTCTTTTTTGGGACGTCCCCCAAATAAGTTCCTCTTTCTTTCTTTTCATTTTTGGACAACTACCCCACCACTAATAATACTTTATTTATTGTTACTTTTCACTTTTTCTATCTCATTACTAATTATAACACTTTTTCACATTTTCACCACTTTCAATACTAATTATAACACATTTTTCTCCACTATCAATACATTTTACCACTTTTTCTTAAAACTCGTGTCGTCCCCAAAGATGAACTTATTTCAGGGACGGAGAGAGTATTAAAGAAGAGTGATGCTATTTGACCATAATAGCTTTAAACTCAATGTATTTAAATATTTTGTTCAAAATAAAAAGAGAATGTTGCAAGTTTTATTATTTTGTGCACATTGTAATTTTATTTTATTTTTTGCAATTTTTTTTTTATTTTTTTTAAATAATAAAAAAAATATAAAAAATAGCTATAACGTGTAAAAAAATTAAAAATAATTAAATTCTATTTTTATTTTAAACATAAAAAATTAAATACATGTATTTTATTACGACTAGTTATAATATGACCAAACGATTTTTCCCATTAAAGAAAAGGAAGAAGTATATATATTTGTCAGTTATTAATATTTTGAGTTCAGACTCAATAAAAATGTTACGGTATGTTCAAATACGATCTAATAGTTACATATTATTTTTTAAATTAGATGAACTATCTTGTGCCGGCATGACATTACATACTAAAGTAAAAATTATAGTAGTAGTTATGAAGCATAAATTTGTCTTAGATCATATGTTAACACATAATAGGATATTTTTTTAAGGTATTTATAGATAGTGTGTGTGTATATATATATATATATATATTCGCTAAGTCGTCTATATAACAACATATAGACGTATTCCAATTATCACTTTTTAGTGGAATACGCGCACTTTCGATATTGATTTCGTTTGATTTGTCAATTAATTAAAACAAACATATCTATTTAATCACTTACATGGGACATAGCTTTTAATTAGAGAGACGTTTCTTATACTAAAAAATATTTTGGTTTCTGTGGCAGCATCTCCGGGCAGCTGTATAGCCCTGAAAAAAATCGTAAGTTTTCTTCGTGGACAAGGTTCCTACTAATCTGCGCCATGCCATCTCGCGGATTATCTCTTTCTCAAATGGGAGGCTCCCGTTCTCTTATTTAGGGGTCCCTTTATTTCACGGGAGCGCTAGGTCTTCTCATATGCGGCCTATTCATGATCGGGTATTGCAAAAATTCTTACATTTGCGGGGGCTGCATCTGTTCACGACGGGTCGGCTTTGTCTCATTAAATCGGTTATCCAAAGCTCGCTTAGTCAATCGATGATGATATACCGGTGGCATCGGGCGCTGCTGAAAGAGCTCGACACTAAATTAATGCCAGAACTTTCTTTGGACGGGAGATGTGAACAAGAACCCGGCTTGTCCAGTTAGTTGGACGAGAGTCTGTGCTACTAAGGAGGAAGGCGGATTGGGTGTTAGGTCGTTTTCTATCATGAACAAGTGCTTTCTTATGAAACGTGCTTGGAATATCATTCGCAGTATGGAGTTTAGATACGATTTTCTGCAACGCCGCTATCTCACGAGTCACGAATTATGGCAGGCCGAAGTCGGTCGCTGCTTCTTCTATTTGGTTCGGTATTCAACCTGAGATTGGTGGTCTTGTTGAAAGCTCTTATTCCCACATCGGCAACGTTGATAGCACAACTTTTTGGATTGATGATTGGTTAGGTTGTGTTATTGCGGATAAATGTGGCGTTCCTCATTATCTGCGTGAGAGGCTTTCACCATTTGGTGGCGGACTATTTTTATGATGGCGTGTGGCATTTTACACAAGAGTTGGTCAACAATTATCCTACCATTATATATATGCGACATTCTGTTTCTCCCTGTTAATCCGGATGTGAGATTTTGGAAACCTTGTGTTCAAGGCCATGTTACGGCTACTTGGCTTTTACTAATAATTGGCATAGATTTCCTAAAGTGAACTGGCACTACAACAAAAATGCTAATAGAAACCGGTTAAAAACCGGTTTCTATTAGCATAAACTACCGGTTTCGTAGCTAGCGGTTTTGTAGGGGTCCAAAAAAAGGCGCTGATAGAAACCGGTTAATAACCGGTGTCGTAGGTATGTAAGACACCGGTTTTAAACCGGTTTCTATTAGCGCCATTTTTAGTAGTGTCTTTTGTGATAATAGACACCGGTATATAATAACGCTAATAGACACCGGTTAAAAACCGGTTTCGTAGGTTATTTGAGAAATAAAAAAAATATTTTTTAGATTAATTTTGTAGCCCCTATCAAAAGTAATTTTTTAATAAAATAAAATCCAATAATAATAAACAATAATTATGAAATTACACCATCAATTATCATCAACATTCATTACAACCACCTAAAATGTCTTGCAACCAAATCTCAACTATCAATCTAACAATTTTTCAAAATCTAATAACAAGTTTGAAATCAAATTAAAAAAATACAATATTCTTCAAGCCTCAACTTTTCAACAACTAAATAGACCTTTTTCCTCTTGCTTCCAAGCTACCATTGATCATATATATCCTACCTGCAACAAAATTTTCAAGATACAACAAAGCAAAAAAAGATAAGCAAATATGAGATTAATAGAGAAGATACGTAATAGAATAATTAATTAATACAAAAAAGTAAATCATTAAAAATAACACTGTTGCATAATATTATGCATGACATGTGAAAAGTAAAGAGTACAGGAACACACATACTCAACTAGTCGCCAAACAAGATGCTAGATTTCCTTGGATCAATGCTTCAACAGGACATTAATAGATATCCCAATATCTGTTTCCTGAAGTAGAAACAAAATCAATTGGAATCCGTGATCACAACATTGCATAATTGCTTCTCCAATAAAATCAAAAACACGAATCTCAAACCTTGTACAGTGCATCTAAAACTAAACAAGTATATGTAAAGTTTTAATAAATATACATAATACAATAATTAATATAAAAAAGTAAATCATGAGAAATGGTACCGTTACATTTGGAGAATAGTGGAATCTATTGGTGACCAAAAGAAAATCATTAGAGTGGAAAATATAAGAAATAAATAATGATAGAATCAAGAAAAAATATCTAACCTTCTTGTAAATGCTCTCATATCTAGCTTTGCTGATGAGAGAAAATGCCAGTAAAAACACATCAGCTCCTCCATAACTTAGAGGGCGCAGCCTGTTGTAATCTTCTTATCCTATATCAAACAAATTAAAACCCCATCACTTTTCACTAAAACAAATATATAACCATGATTTAATTTATTAGTTTTTAAAAGGGAAAAAAAAAAAAAAGCATCACAACCTGCAGTATCCCAGAGGCCAATTCTGTAAAACTTCCTCCATCTCCCACACAAGCAAATGGTTCAAGGATACACTACATACTACCAATATGCTATTCCTTCTGAGATGAGCAACATATTCATGTCTACTCATGTTCTTCATTTCTTATAGCTCTTGTTGATAATTTTTCAACTGTAGTAATTAATTTCTTAGTAAATCATTCAAAAATCACTCATCTATCAATAAAAAAATTCAAAAATCATTCATCATCTATGGCAAACAAATCTACAGCTAACAAAGAAAAAGAATCAACTGTCATGCCACTCTAGTAGAGTTATAAAATTGCCAGAGTTGCTGGTTTAGTATAATCAATAAGTAAACAAGCCATATGCTTTTAGAACATACCATTCCAAAGAAATTCTCAAGCGATTCCAATTATTCTGCTCATCCCCAATGCAATTGACTGATAGAAACTGAACAAAATATTCTAACTCACACGAAAAAGCATAAAATTGAGAGCTCCAAAATTGATATTAAATCATAATACCAAGAACAAAATTTCACAAGCAGGAACATAAAATCGAAACCCTAGACTATCACAAACATAAATCTTCAGGCACAAGCAAGATTTTCGTATGCCTCATCATTCTAAGATTTCAGAAATTCAGCTAAACAAAACCAAATAATTGAAGTCCAATCTCACCAAAAAATCGAGTAAAGTCGAATAAAGCAGAAACTCAATCCTCAAATGTAAAGAACCCACCATGATTTCTAGGCCAATCGTCGAGTGTACAAAACCACCGTGATTTCATCCGGCGGATTTCATCTGGCGGATTCAGGCAGAGAGGGGTGAAGCCTTTAATGAGGGCACAACCCGAGAAACTCACAGCCTCACGGCAGACGGAGTTTAGAAAGCAGCAACAAACGTCGGTGATGGGGAATCGGTGACTGTAAATCGTCGGTGAGCGGAGGACGAAGGGCAGAGCAGTCGAAGCCTTCGACCGCGCAAACTCACAGAATGACGAATGCATCGGCGTTTCAGTTGGGGAATCGGTGACAGGAAGAGATATGGAGGCGGCGCCAGCAGGTGTAGCGTCGATTGATGTATGGTGGCGCAGGGAGATAGACTTGGGAGAGATGGAGGCGGAGAATACAGAGACGCTGGAGAAGAGAGATAATTAGGGCACCAATATGTAATTTGACATTATTTTTACTTATTTTATCTAGAAACTAAAACAGAATTATAAAAAATGCTACGAAACCGGTTTATAACCGGTATATTAGAATTCAATTAAAACCGGTGTCATAATATACTTACAACACCACACAAAAGAAACCGGTAGTTAAAAACCGGTTTCTATCAGCGCATTTTTTTAGAATAGAAACCGGTTATATCTACGAAACCGGTTTTTTAAGTTATGAAACCGATTTTTACTGTTTCTTTTTAGTGGTTTCTATTTGAGTTTTTGTTGTAGTGTGGGGGTCATGGATTTGGGAGAATTACATCTCGGTCCGGCGGTCTTTAACGTGTTGGCATGTGTTTCACAATCGGATGTCAACTTTTGATCGCTTAATTAGCCATGGTCTCGGCATGCCAAATTATTGTGTGGCTTGTTTCAGCAATAGTGAGAGTTTAAGTCATGTGTTCTGTCGTGTGCTGACATATGGTGGCAGTTTTTAGAGTAGTTTCAGTTAGAGCATGCTCTGGACGCGATGGATATCCATAGCTTCCTTGTGTAAGCTATTCATTATAAACCTAGTTCGCAGGTGTGTTGTTATCGGAATGCGGGGATTATTACCCTCATATGCTCGATTTGGACGTACCGCAACAAGTGTATTTTCGACAGGTGGAGTTCGACTCACATTATTAGTTCGGTTAAGGTGGCTTTTCAGGAAATGGAGCATAATTTTTCGAGGCTTGGCTCCATCAATAACTACTCTTGGTCGGATTACCTTATCCTTCAGGCGATAGGGATCAAAGCTAGGGCATTGGCTCCTCCGGATTATCTCAGTGTTAACTGGTGGCCTCCGGTGGCGCCATTGATTAAATGTGATACCGATGGGTCGGCTTTGGGAGCTTCAGGGATTATCACTGCTGGCGGCGTTTTTTGTGATAATCACGGTTGGGTCAAAGGTTGCTTTCACTTTAAAGGCACTCTTGGTTACGCTTTTGAAGCGGAGCTTCTAGCCGTCATTAAAGCTGTTTAGATGCTTTTGCGCGAGGTTGGCTGAAACTTTAGATTGACTCGGACTCCACATACATTATAAAACTGCTTCGGTCACGATCGCAAATGGTTCATTGGCGTTTTTATGCGAGTTATGGTGACGTGTTTGGTTTCTTTGGTTTGGCTTTTTCCTGCTTAGTGGCGGTCGGGTATACTTGGGGGCGATGGTTAGGCCGAAGCTCTCGAAGTATGTCCACCCTTTACGGCCGTTTAGTTTTATTTTAGTTTTCTTTTCTTAGATGAGTACTTTTTTTCCATTTTAAGACTTTTCCTTTTAAATTTTCCTTAAAGCTGGTTTTAACAAGTTTCGGCCCTTAATCTCCTTTTCTATGTTTTCAAGGAATTTTTAGGTTTTCTTTTTATAATAATATCGCAATTTCATTCATACTAAAAGATCATATCTTCTTCATTTAAATAATCCGTTTAAAACAACCGAATAATCTATTCAAAATAAATTAGCCAGATCGACAAGGTTTTATATGTATAGCTTATATATACGTCACAGTCTTGCTATTATTGTTTATAAAATAAAATTCCGCAAACACACTCACACACTCTCTCTCTCTCTCTCTCTCTCTCTCTATCTCTACTCTCAGCAACTTAGAAGCAATGAAGCAAGTATCTAAGGCAGCAGTTATTTCCCTAATTCTTCTATTAATGATATCCAATACACGTGGTCGCCTCCTCCCTTCTCAAGAGCAAGGTACTTCATATTAGCTTCTGATATGCTTAATTTTCATGAAGCCAACACTTTTTTGTGCATCTTAATTTGAACTTGTAAATTTCGTGTTTATTATTTACAGCTGACAAATACAATCCCAAAAACATCCAGCAAGATGATAGCTTTTCAAGCGTAAGCCCATTTTACGCAGCACCTTCTAATTAATATTTAGATTTTTGCCTTCTAACATTAGATTAATTTGCATATATATATATATGATTTTCGCATCTTTTTTCCCCCTTGAAATTGAACTTTTGAACAGTTGATGGGATTGGAGGAATGCAGCGATAAAGATGAAAGGTGCGAAAAGAGAAGAATGGTTGCTGAAGCTCACTTGGATTACATCTACACACAACACCAACACCCATGATTTAAATATTACTTTCATCACCACACACATTTTACTACTATTTTTTGTTTTCCCAATTTTGTGTTGTATTTGCGCTTATTAGTTTCAATCTGTAGTAATATAAACTAGTGTTAATTTTTCAGACCAGTAGGTAATTAATGGAGCTGCAGTCTTGTCTGTATAAACACTAAAATAGTGTGTTGCATCTGTTTAATTAAACTCTCATCGCATAATTAATTTCTTCAGATCTTTCTTCCGTTCTCGCTTTAATTATTTTTTCACTTTTTAATTATTGCTGATATAGATATTGTTTTTTTATTCGAAAAAATGTGCTCCAAATGAATTCATGAAATAATCTATACTATATTAAAACAGCAGTTTTCAATTAGAAATTGATTTCAAATTGATTTGAATGGCAATTTTGTAAATAATGAAGAAATTAAAGTCATACTTTTTGCAAAACTCAAATCTATATATAACCAAAAAATTCCATTAATTTCAAAAAAAACGTGTTGCATAAAAAATGGAGATGATGGGTTGACCATATTTTCATTCTACATTTTTATTATTTGTTTTTTTGTTGTAATTTCTTTTAAATTATTTTTCGGTTTCTTTTCATTTTAAGAATCTTCGTTTTTTCTAAAAATTATGCATTTTGATTAATTAAAATGTATTCAATATACATATCAAATTAAAGATCATGACAAAAACTTTAATTTGATATATAATATATAAAAAATAAGTTTAAAATAAGAATTTTATTCAAATTAAAAGTTTCAAAGTTATTTTCTTTTCTCTCTCCTTTCTCTTAGTATTTTATACTACAAGTCTATACTATATTAAAAAGGGAGTTTTCAATTTGAAATTGATTTAGAAGGCAATTTTGTAAATTATGAAGAAATTATAGTTATAATTTATGTAAAATTCAAATAACTACATTAATACAAGTTATTATTAATATCATTCATTAATTATTAATTATGTAAACAAATAACCGTTCATTAGTGGCCACAAACCGTTAATTTTTTTTATAGGTGACTATAAGTTAGTATGTGCTAAGCCTTCATTTTACATATTTCCATGTACTTTATACTAAGCCAAAAATTATAAAATTAAAGATTGGTAAATTTTTAATAGATTTAATAATTTGATTGGTATATATATATTTTCTATCAACATTTAAAAATTTTATAATTTTAGATTTTTTACACGATTACACATTTATACTATTCATATAATTTTAAGTTCCTTACACACACTCTTCATATAATTTTATATAAATATAATTTAAAATTTTAAAAATATAAAATATTTTTCGTGCATCGCACGAATGGCAAATCTAGTTATATAAAATTACAAATCACACTAGAAGGGAAAATTATCACGATTTATTCTTAATACAGTGACAAGATAAGCATTAAATAGTGATTTGGGTGATTGGTTTTGGTGAATATTAAAAAGAGATAATGATATATCATGAATTATCAACTTTTGTGTTAAGCAAAAGGTAGATGTGTGGCATCTTTTCCATGTGAAGAAGACTGAAGAAGCAGAAGAATAAGCGACAAGAGACAGAAAAGAAAACGGGTCAATTTGAAACACTCGTTGGAATAATTGCAGACCCACGTTTGACTTCACGGATTTCATCGACAAACAAATTAAGTAATGCAACTGCTTTTATCTTTAGTTGGGAACAAATTAAACTATAACACTTATCTGCTTCGAATCTGATGTTTCATTAATACGTATATTTAGCTGTATAATCAATATTGTTAAACATCATCTACGTTGTCATGCCATTTCCATTGATCTTCATTTGATTCTCGATTTACATTGTCATGTCACTAATTAACAATATTGATTACTGTTTAGTAGCTAGTGATATAATTTTAATAACAAAATACTTTTCTTACGAATAAAAATATAAGTAAATTTAAGTAATTATTTATAAAAACTAATATATCATCAATTAAATGTCACTAAATTCTTATATACTTTTATTTTTGTGAGACTCATAATAATCATGGGCCACCATTTTGACATGGAAAACATCACTGACTTTAAAAGGATCCAATCATTTTAATTTGGACGGAACCATGGCCTTTTTAGGCTATAAACCCAATCTATGAATTACAAATTTACATGGTGGCCATGTCTAGTTAATTTTGACTGAACCATGGCCTTTTTAGGCTATAAGCCCAATCTATGAATCACAAATTTACACGGTGCCATGTCTAGTTCATTATTTGCTTCAAAAAAGTTTCTTCTGTATTTAAACTAATATTCAAATATGTAGGGGTTGGAGGGTTGGGGTATCTAAATCTGAAATTATCCTAAAACTCTTATTTTGACTCCAACATGAAGATAAAATCGGATATCCTAGTATTCGGTTCGGGTATTTGAATACCCTAAATTACTTGACATTTGAATTTGGTAAAATTTTCCTCTGAATATGGTCTTAATTGGGTACTTGAAATACCCGATTCATCGGGTTGGGTATTCGAGTATCCAAAATACCTAATTTTTTTATTAAAAAATAATCTTTTTTTATTTTTAGCCTTTAACATGTATTGATGTTCAATTCCTTCTATTAACAAATTACATAAACAAACAATAAGCATAAATCACATTCAGATCTCAAGTTTAATATTCAACCAACACCCCAACGAGCTCAGTAACAAGAAAAGTCAAATAACTGACAACAAAAAACATAAGTCACAATGCCAACAAAGTTCATGTTCATTTGTCCACCCACTCCATTCCACAATCCACACTATGTCTTGCAACTAAACTCAATGGTGTTGACTGTCATTCTCGTGTCTTCATGAGCAATGATTTGGACCACTTTGATCAAATAAACAAACAATGTATTATAATAACGAATAAAATTTTAAAATAAAATATAATTACCCATTTCAAACCCTTTTTTATCTTCATCTAGAACGCCTTCTTCGCTTTTTTTTTTTTTACCTTAACCAATCTTCAATACAAATCAAGGCCTCAACCATATTCGGTACTAAAGAGCTTCTATATGCTGAGAGAACACGACCTCTCGTGCTAAATGTAAACTCAGAAGCAACCCTAGATATGGGGATAACCAAAATATCTTTGGCCATCTCAGAAAGTACGGGATACTGAGGACTATTTCGACCACCACATCAAGATATCAAAGTGGTCGATGTCATTCTTAACCACATTGTGTTGCTACTCAGTGAGGTAGATAATGAGCTTGTTATTATCAAAATCATCACATTCTTCATCACTCTCTCCAAAGCCACAAAATCTACGCACGTCGAAGAATCTATCACTCAGAGCCGCGATGAATGTTTGACGTCTACCACAAAATCATTTGGATGCTACAACATTTCTCACATCGTGGTGTGTAGTGAGAGCAAATTCCATCAGCGAAAAACAAATCCTCCTCCCTTGATGAAGAGCCATATATCCTCATCATCATCACCTCTCATCTTAATATGACAAGAAACAACATTGTGCAATGCCATGTTGTACTTGTGACTCGGATCCCAATCTAGTAGGTGACCAAAGAACCTTGCCTAAATGTGCTCACCAATTGATCCCCCCCCCAATTACATTTAGTGTCTCTACTACTCGAATCAAATATGAGGGCTTATAGTATGTGCTGATCTCGGACCTCACGTTGCAGTCTCGGGCCTTCAATAATGGATAATTTCCTATTTCATAACAACAATAATTAAATTTAATCAATAAATGAAATAAACTACGATATGTTCAACAATTAATCAGCATATCAACATAAATACCACTTAAATATAGACAAAAGCCCAAACAAATGATTAATCGTCGAGAAAGGGGCTGCTTACGCCATTAGCCGGTAGTGTTCATCATCGCCAGCTAGTGGTATAAATGGTCACTTTGTCGACGGCTAATTACATTTTCGGATAAATCTCACTATTTCCTAGCTAAATGCGTATAAACTTTAATTTTATCAAAAGCTAATAACTATAAAACAATTATCAGTTTCTTAAATTCTCAAAAACAACATAATATGCAATATTCAACAATTAATAAGATTTCTATACAACTAACATTTCAATAGTGTTATTAGCTCGAAAACCAAATTAGTCGTTGAAATCTAGGCCATTTACACCATTAGCTGTCGTTAAAGAAAAACATCGGCTAATGGCATAAACGACGTAAATTTCGATGGCTAATTTGATTTTCGGGCTCCTATAACTATTTCATAGCTAAATACATACAACCCTAAATTTTATCCACGACTAATAACTACAAAACAATTAATCGATTTCATAAATTCACGAAACACAAATAAAAATCCATTCTATTTAACAATTGATTAACAAATCAATACACTTAGTATTTAAATAGTGAGAGAGGCCGGAGATATAGATTACCGTTTACGGCATTAGCCGGCGACGGTGGTACCACGCCAGCCAATGTCGTAACATGCGTAATTGTCGACGGATAATTCGTTTTTTCTGGCTACGTTGTTATTTCCTAACTTAATACATACATTTCTTAATTTTTTGACTACCCAACACAATTTGTTTGAATAAAACATGCTAAAAATAAATAAATTATGCTCAAATTCAACAAACTACAAAATTATAACACAATAATGATAAATTCTAGATGTTAAAAGTTTAGATTCTTACTTGGTTTGAAGAAGAAGAAGCCATAGCTGTGAACCATAAGCTAGCAAATTATCCGTAAACTATCCCTCCACAAGCCGTCGAAATATCCCTTGAATTCACCCTTCTCTTTCTTGCTTGCCATCGAATTCATCCTCACACTTGTTGTCTTTTTTTTCTAGTCGTCCAGTACTTTCAAAATATATTTGTGTTTATAGCCGTCGCCTAAGATATATTTAACCTAAAATCTTATGTAGTGGGCCCTACCCACTATCCTATTTACCTATCCACTAGTCGTTTCCCTCTTTAATTCATATTACATACTCCCTCCATCCACCAAAGATATGTCACAATTTCTTTTTTCGTCCGTCCACAAAAAATATGCCACATCCATTTTTAGTAGTAGGGTCCACACCATTCTACTCACATTTAAAGTGGGACCCTTACTCCACTACCAACTTCACTCACATTTTATTAAAACCTGTGCCGAAAGTAAAGTGGCATATTTTTGGTGGACGGAGGGAGTATGACTTTCTTTCTTCAATTTTCGGGGGCCCAACTCAAACTTGTCTTGTAGCATATTAAATTCAAAAAGTATATAGAATCTTCATAATTTGTGTCACCATCAACTCCTACAAATATGAAATCAATTTCATTCCAAATTGTAAGACATGTTAGAAAAGTGTGGACAAATACAACAATGAGTGAGATATTAGGATATTATAGTACATTTGGGTAGATTTAACATACACCCTCTGTCCACCAATCAACTATCCATTTGCCTCTAAAATTTTGTCCACCAATTACCTACCTACTCTGCTTTTTGGACATATATACCCTCCCTTACTTTTTAAATTACTACACTTTACCAATTTGACCCACCACACTCTACCATTACTTGTCTACTTAATCCAATTTTGATGTTAATTAAATGGAGAGGGATATTTTAAATTTCCAGTTTATTTATGTTCTGAAAATTTTATTTCCAATTTATTTATTTTCGTAATTTTCAGTATATTTATTTATTTATTTTCAAATTTTCAGTTTATTTATTTTCTAAAAAATTTATTTTCCAGTTTTCAGTTGATTTATTTATTTATTTTCTGAAAATGTTAATTCCAGTTTATTTATTTTCTAAATTTTCAGTTTATTTATTTCTTTCCAGTTTATTTATTTTTCAATTTTCAGTTTATTTATTTATTTATTTTCTGAAAATTTTAATTCCAGTTTATTTATTCATTTATTTATTTCCAGTTTATTTATTTTCTAAATTTTCAGTTTATTTATTTTCGAATTTCCAGTTTATTTATTTCCAGTTTATTTATTTTTCAGTTTTCAGTTTATTTATTTATTTATTTTCTGAAAATTTTAATTCCAGTTTATTTATTTTCTTAATTTTCAGTTTATTTATTTTCAAAGATTAAGTTTATTTATTTATTTAGTTATCTTCTGAAAATTTTAATTCCAGTTTATTTATTCATTTATTTATTTCCAGTTTATTTATTTTCAAATTTTCAGTTTATTTATTTCCAGTTTATTTATTTTTGAATTTTTAGTTTATTTATTTATTTAATTCCATTTTATTTATTTTCTGAATTTTCAGTTTATTTATTTATTTTCAAACTATAAGTTTATTTATTATCTAAAAAAAATAAATTTTCAGATTTTAATTAATAAATTTATTTATTTTCGAATTTGCAGTTTATTTATTTATTTATTTTTTATTTATTTTCAAATTTTCAGTTTGTTTATTTATTTATTTTCGATTTTTCAGTTTATTTATTTATTTTCGAACTTTAAGCTTATTTATTTTGCAAAAAAATAATTTTTCAGATTTTAATTAATTTATTTATTTATTTTCGAATTTACAGTTTATTTATTTATTTAATTCCAGTTTATTTATTTTCTAAAAAAAATAATTTTTCAGATTTTAATTAATTTATTTATTTTCGAATTTTCAGTTTATTTAATTCCAGTTTATTTATTTTCAGAATTTTCAGTTTATTTATTTATTTATTTTCGAATTTTCAGTTTATTTATCTGAAGTTTATTTATTTTCTGAATTTTCAGTTCATTTATTTAATTTCAAACTTTAAGTTTATTTATTTTCTAAAAAAATTATTTTCCAGTTTTTAATTTATTTATTTATTTATTTTCGAAATTTCAGTTTATTAATTTCCAGTTTATTTTTCTTTCTGAATTTTCAGTTTATTTATTTATTTATTTTTGAATTTTCAGTTTATTTATTTTTCAGTTTTCAGTTTATTTAATTAAAGAGTAAAAAAAAGAAATAGTTTATAAAAAAAAAAAGAACACTTTAATAAGTCAAGGCATTAAAATAATGTTCTAATGAAAGATTAGTAAAAGTAATCAAAATATATTAACACTACCCTTTTAGTCTTTTACACCACTTTTACACCACCTTTTTCAGCTTTTTTAGTTTCCGTGCCGACCATCAAATAGGGAGTAGTTGATTGGTGGACGGAGGGAGTATTTCTTTTGGAGGTGGGTATTTTTCACATATGAGTTATGAAAGTGAGTATTTAAATTCAATAATGCTATTTGGATAAAATATGGTTAAATACTTTTAAAAATAATTTTATTTCAATTTTTTTGGTTCAAAATAAAAAAAAATTAATTTTATTGTTTTCTCTACATTGTACAATTTTTGTAATTTTTTTAATAACTTTTTTAATTTTATTATTTTTAAGTACAAAAACTAAAAAAAAATAAAAAAAAATTGTTAATTATTTACAAAATATCTACAATGTGGAGAAAACAATAAAATTAATTAAATTCTTTTTAAAAATTAAACCAAATTTAGTAAATAAATTAATTTTTTAAAGTATTTAACCACTTTTTTGTCCGAATAAATTTTGTCGAAACACATACTCTTTTAAACTAGTACGCTCGCCCGTACGATGCATGGCGAGCATAGCTTTGCATCAAAATTAAACGATATACTAAATAAATAAATAAAATAAAATAATACTAAATAAACGTAAAGCACACACAAGCTACACTCTCTCGCCAACTCTTGTGTTTAGATTAGGGTGAGTATTCATGTACTCGCGCAAGCCACAAGATCACAAGATGCATAGCGGATAAACGTAAAGCACACACAAGCTTACGGGACAACTCACTCCCAACCTTCGTATTACAAACAACTTCGTACAAAGGATACAAGGCTTACACACACGAATCTCTAATGCGAGATTCTGCCCAAAATCGCCCATCTATGTGATGGACAATCCCCCATCACTAGGATAACCGCCGGTTCAAGTAAACTAGCCAAATCAGGAGCTTCCCACGACATAGGCGATTATTGCAGCCAAAATCGCCCACTAACTCCAGCCCTTGCCCACGAACAATTGCATAACTGTTCAGACTCAAGTCCTCCGCCTTTTTCCTTGTTGGCGCGCATCGCCAACTGTTGCTCATGTGGCTACCAGGTGGCGCTTGGCGCCAAGTGACGTGTCGTGGCAGGAATTGGCGCACACGCCCTACACGCCCTTCGCTCGGTGCACAAACGCACAACTCCCATTGCCCATGCCCGTGTCCGCCTCGGCGGACGCCCGTGCCTCAGTGCCCCGCACGCCCGATGCGCAACGCCCGACATCACCCGGTACGCTCGCTCGATAGCTTGTGCACCCGATGCACGGCACCCGCCCAACGCTCGTATTCAGCATCCCGCACGCCCGATATGCAATACCCGGAATCACCCGGTGCACCCACTCGGCAACGTGCGTGCCCGACGCACGACGTCCGGTCTCCGTCCTTCAATCCAGCCAAGTTGCCTAGGACGAGAACAACTTGACACCATCGTGCCGAGGAGTGCCAATGACTCGGCATGACTCGACATCGGCCTTCAAAGGTCTAACAGCAGCCATCGTGGGTCACGGTCATGCCCACGATGACGCCATCGCCATCGTGTTCACGATGGATGGTCAGGATCGTGCCCACTGTTGTGTCCACGATCGTGTCCCACCATCGTGGACACGATGGCAGCCATCGTGGGCCACGGTCATGCCCACGATGGGAGCCTCCCATCATGTCCTTGATGGGAGCCACGACGGGCGATGGAGAAGGGGAGGGGAAAGGGCACGAGGGCGAGGCCCGGCCACAACAGGGCGACGCACGGCCATGGCGGGCTACGCACGGCCACGATGGGGGCGAGGTCCGATCACGATGGAGGCGACGCACAGCCACGACGAGGGCACGATCGTGCCCACGATCGGCACTATCGTGAGCAGCCATCATGGGCACGATCGTGCCCTCATTGTCGGTTCACGTCGTGCCTCCCATCGTGGGCTCGATGAAGTCGCCTCTCCCACCTCCATCGAGCCCTTAAGAACTCAAGTTATATCCCAACCAACAATGTCCAAACCGTAACAACTATTTTCGAATTTTTTGAAAAAAAAAATCCTTCAATCTTCAATTTTTTTTTTAACAAACTCAAGTTATATGTCAACTAAACATGATTCTTATAGCATTATAACACATACACATGCATTTAACTAAGAGGTGGTTCTTCGATCGTCGGACATGAAAGATTGTGGGTCGAAAATTGTAGAGAGAGAAAGTGGGGAGGAATTTGAAATTTGGGGGTTGGTGGGGACCAAATTTTGACCTATTTTCCTTTCTTTTTTTTACTTTTTTTTTAATTATATAATATGAGGATATTTTAGTCTTTTAATTCATTTTGGTATATAAAAAAATTACTTTTAAGTTGAGGCTATTAAACACTATACTTTTAAATTGTGGTATTTAAAAGCTTGGAAGCCTTAATAAATGGGCCAAAGAAATAATCCTAGTAATTTACGAATGGGTTGAGTTTAAGAGCAACTCCAAGGGATACTTTATTGTGGCGTTAACTTTAATTTGGCGTGACAGTATTCTCCAACAGTCTCCTGGCCGCTACTTTAAAATAGAGTTGGTGAACAGTGCACCGCTTCATATGGCGGGCACTGTTCATCCGGTATATATATATATATATATATATTGTTTTTTATTTTCTTTTTTGTTGTTTTATTATACTTATTTTTTCTTTTATCTTTAGAAAATGCTTGTCTTTGCTTGATTTAATCTGTAAAATATAATTTAATAATCTCTATATTATTTATATTTTTAAATTAACATAAATAAGTATAATATTTAAAATATATTATATAAAATTTATAAATACAATAACATGAAATATAATATAAAAGCATATTAACATAAAATTACGAAAATATAAATTACAACATAAAAACACAATAGCATAAAATTACAACCACATAAAAATACAAGAACATTAAACTAATAATACAATAAATGCTAGTAAGGTCCAAGATCACTTCCAGATCCTCCAACATCGCTTCCAGATCCTCCAATGTCGCTTCTTGATCCTCCAAAATCATGAAAATTTCCTCCAAACATATTGAAAGCATCATATGGACTTGAATGTTGTTGTCTTTTAAAAATGATTTTTGCTTGTTCACTTTTGAAATAATCTCGTCGAACATGATCGGAAATATTGTCGGTGTCCATCATTAGAATTTTATTATCTGATTCCCACATTTGGAATGCAATAGCTTTTTTTTGCTTCAGTAGCTTTGTTTTTTGCTTCAATCTTCTGCATTTGTAGTTGCAAAATTTGCTCTTTTGTGGTTGATGAGTTTTCCATTAAATCTCCAATTCGTTTATTTCCTTGTTCAATTACTTTCAAAAAATTAGACATATCTTCACCTTTTTTTCTTTTGTTTTTGGTCTTTTTCACACCATCTGGACGGTGTGATGATCCAGAACCACTGCCACTACCATCGCTTAAATTGATAGAAAAATTAGACAATCCATCAGGTGAGATAGGAGATTGTGGTAGTGAATCTGACTGAGATGCAGACATTTGTTGTCGAGAGTTTTGTGAAGGACAATCAAACTTTTGATAATCTTTCATAATAGACCACACATGCTCGAACTTGAAGCCTTTCTTATATTTTGTGTCTAGCATCATCAATTCTTTTGCACGAGTGAACTGCATAATGAATAAAAATATTATAATGAGTAAGACAAATAATAATTATAAAAAATGTATAGATAACTACTACTTACAATATCATTTTCAGAACAACCACTTGGATTTAGATATTCCACTTGTTGTATACACCCTTTGAGTTTTGAAACCGAACTTAAAATAACCTGCATGCGAGTTTCAAGTGATCTTGAACTTCGAGTATACATATTTGGATTGGGTTTCTCCTCGTTGTAAACCTCCCTAACACGATCCCAAAAATTTTCTTTTCTTTGGTGTATTCCCGTTTCTGAATCTTGAGATGTCTCCAAATACACATGACAAAGATGTTTATCTTCATCAATTATGTAATTAGGCTGTCGATAAGAAGTCATAAAAAATGAAATAATAGCTAAAGAAAGACAAGTTGGTAAAAGAAGGAAGAGGGTTATTGTGTGCTAAAATAGAAAAAATAGCTCATATATATAGAGGATGACTTATTGATAAGGTATAAATAATAAATGGTGTAGATTTAATGAAATCTGGTTGGACGATGGTGATTGAATTGAAGCTGCATTATTTGATATGTAGGACCAAATGCTTTATCTTTTTCTGCATGAGATTGATTGAATCGATGCTTTATCTTTTTCTGCATGACACAAGTGTAGATTGATATGTAGGACACAAGCTGCATTATTTGATATGTAGGACCAAATGCATGTGTCTGCACTTTATCTTTATCACATGTGTAGATTGGTGTTGTCAAATCAATCCTTTCGTATAATAGGGGAGTGATAAGGTGGATGATGAAGATTTAATGAAATCTGAATGGACGGTGGCGATTCAATATTTAGGATTTTCAGATAAGATAGTATTGGAGATTTTTTATTATTTAAGACATACACACGATTTCAATAACCACCACACCTATTTATTCTCTTCCACTCATAAAATAGAAAAGTAAAAAATATGAATCATCATAATATTGGTTCTTCTTCACTACTTTCTCATTCAAGTTCAAGCTCATCTGATGATGAGCTTGAACAATTAATCAACGAGTGTGATGTTGAACATCAATTGATGGGTCAACATATTTTGAATAATAATCTTATTGTAGCTCAACTGGCTGAATATCAAAATGCTACAAAAATTCATGGAGGTTCAGTTCTTGGTCACAAGGTAATCCATCGTGATCGAGAAGCAGCAGCTCATCGTCTCTTCAACGACTATTTTTCTGAAAATCCAACATTCAACGAAGGAATGTTTCGTAGACGCTTTCGAATGTCTCGAAGTCTATTCCTCCGTATTGTTGATGCTTTTAAAAATTATAATGGTTTTTTCGAGCAACGCATGGATTGCACAGGAAGATGGGGCTTGTCCACACTGCAAAAAATAACAGCTGCCTTTCGAATATTGGCATACGGGGTACCAACAGATGCTACTGACGAGTACATAAATATTGGTGAGTCCACTGCAATTAAATGTGTCAAGAAATTCTGTCGTGCAATTGTGGAAATATTTTCTGATCAATATCTAAGATCTCCTAATGCTAGTGATGTTGCTAGACTACTTTATATTGGTAAACAACGTGGATTTCCAGGAATGTTAGGTAGTCTTGATTGTATGAATTGGAAGTGGAAAAATTGTCCAACAGGTTGGGCAGGCTCATATGCCGGTCGTAGTGGCTCTCCAACAATTATTCTTGAAATAGTTGCTGATTATGACCTTTGGATATGGCATGCATTCTTTGGTATGCCAGGCTCCAATAATGATATTAATGTGTTGGAAAGATCTCATCTTTTTAGTGACCTTGCTAGAGGTATCACTCCACCCGCACATTATGTCATACAAGGAAAAGAGTATAATGTGGGCTATTATTTAGCAGATGGTATATATCCCAAGTGGTCCACACTTGTACAAACTTTTCATGAGCCACGCTCTGTGAAAAAAAAGTTTTTTGCAATGAGACAGGAATCGTGTAGGAAAGATGTGGAGCGTGCATTCGGAGTTCTTCAAAGTCGATTTGCAATTGTTGCAAATCCAGCTTGCTACTGGCAAAAGAAATATTTGGATAATATAATGAAAGCGTGTATTATTATGCACAATATGATTGTTGAGGATGAACGTGACCTGTCTGCACCAATTGAAATTGCAAGAGAAGTGCCAATTCCAGATGTTGAAACAATGCCAAATGAAACAAACCATTTCCAAGAATTTCTTGGACGCTATAAAAAAATGAAAGATAGAGTGGCTCACTTTGCGCTTCGTGATGCATTAGTCGATCATATATGTGATGAGTTTTCTAATTTAGAAAATTAGTTAGTTTTATTATGTAATTGATGCTTTGTTAAGTATTGTGTAATGTTTAATTCCAAGAGTATTATGTAATTTCAGTTTTTATGTTGTTGAAATAAATTAATCGTTTTATAATATTTAAATATAGCACTTTATTAATTAATTTTTCTAAAAAAAATTAAATTATTTTATATTTCAATTTTAATTTTAATTGCATTTAATTGAATATAAATATATTTATTTATAAATATATATATGATATATAATAATTGAATTGATAAAATAATTTAATAATAAAGAGCATAAAAAAGGATATTCTATTGTAGAGGGAAATGTAGAGTTGATTGTTGGAGATGAAAATGTAAAAACTCTATATTTCAACTCTATAATAGAGTGAAGGGCCCTCTAAAATAGAGGAACCCTTGGAGATGCTCTAATACACAAAAAGAAATTACTAGTAGTCTAGTACATGTTTCAAAAAGAAACAGAGAGAGAAGCATAAAAATTGGTAAATTATAAAAATAAAAATAAGGCAAATAATAAGCATGACTACTTTTTCATTTTGAATTTCAAAAGAGTGTTCTTTAAGTGTTAAGTTTGTAAAAGTCATTTGTGGTTCTTGCAATTGTGCCTAGTGTATGTTGTATTGGTTACAACTTTCCAGCTTGGTTGTCTTGTCCAAAGCAACTACATAATAGTGACATTTAAGTGATAAACGGCATTATTCCCTCATTGGTTAAACCCGGCCGTTATTTTTCTTCTGGTAAATTATGTTTGTAATTTGCCTCCTTCATGTAGTTTCTGTTGATGATTTTAACATTTGTTTTGGATGAATCTGACTGCAAAGATTTGTCTCCCTTTATATCCGTTGCGCTCAGCTTTGTAATAGTGTGATATAGACTGACTTCCGCAATACCCAAATCACTGGCTGTTTGTTTTAATCATGTTGATTTTCTCTTCTGCAGCTTGCTTCTCACACTAAGAAGCGACCAAACAATCTTGTACTTGGACGATTCTATATGATCTTGTAGACGGAGCGACGGGAAGCTAAGCCGCCTCCTACAACACCAAAGAAGCAAAAGCAGGATTCTCAATGAAAAGCATTCTACACTTCTGGGTTAGTTTTATTATGGTATATTCCATGACTTGGGTTCTTTTCTGTTGCCAAATTTGTATGGTCTTGGTTGTTACTTTCGTGACTTATTATAATTAGTGAGAGAAATAACGACCATGAATTTTAAGAAGATAATAAAAATCAAATTGTGGCTTGAGAAAGAAAAAAAATTCTAGAAAGCATCAGTCGTGTAGGAGCAGTGAATAAATGAGTGTAGACTTGTTGACGCCGCCTTGCCATGCAACAGTTAGGCTTAACTCTTAAGACTATGTTTCCGAATGGCAGAGTGCGATTGGTTGAAAGGACGAGAAAGCAATGGCAGCTCAGCTTGTTGATAACTTAGCAGAGGCATCCACCGCCTTAACTAGATATTTTCCAGGTGCCCCCAATACCTATTTATATCTCACCATTTTCATCTGTCTCCAAAAAAGAAAAAAAGAAAAAGATTATAAATCCATGGGCGCTCACAGTCACAACATTCAAACCCCGCTTCACCGCCGCTTCTCCACTAGCACTGAGCCAGAGAGCCTTCCTCTACGCCCGCCGCCCTCTGTGGCGAGCTTCGATTCCCCTCGGCCGCTTGCAAGCATCGCCGCCGATTCCGCGGTTTCTGTCGAAAACGTATGATCTAACGGATGATCCGTCGCTGGATAGCATAATATCGTGGGAGGAGAAGGGAAAGAGCTTCGTGGTGTGGGACCCTGTGGAGTTCGCGAGGCTGGTTTTGCCTCGGAATTTCAAACACAATAATTTCTCCAGTTTCGTTCGTCAGCTTAATACTTATGTGGGTATTGTTACTGGAATCATCTTCTCTTTGTTTGTTTCCTTTTTTTGTGAGGATTCATTATTGTATGTTCCATTTAGCTATTGTATATGTTAGGTTGCTCTGTAATTTGTAGAAATTTTGTAGCGGATTGTAATTGTGAGTAAAATTGTGGATATGTTCTGTTCTGAGTTTGGATTCTAAGATTTTCTGGAGATGTTCCCATCGTCTTCAAATCTATGCTCGGAAGAAGCAAGTGAGAGGTAGAATTTAAGCTTTATTTCTCACTCTTGCACTCAACATTTTGTGTGAAGTAGCTGGATATTGAGCATGCATGCTTATGTTTGAGCTGTGAATGTTGAAGCTACTAATAATATGATGAGCTAGGTTAATATGTGTTGTGAAATTTAATTATGGTTGCATATATGTGCAGGGATTTCGCAAAATAGACACGGATAAATGGGAGTTCACAAATGGAGGATTTGTACGAGGGCAGAGGCATCTACTGAAAACAATACAAAGACGGAAATCACACAATCCACAGCAGCAGCTTGAGGGATCATCTAATGCATTGGAAGGTGACATTAAAGAGTTGAGGAGAGAGAGAAGGTTGATGACGGAGGAGGTGATGGGATTGCAGCACGAGCAGCGTTGTACGGTTCAGCACATGGGAGTGGTGGAGGAGAAGCTCGAGGCAGCAGAGACGAGACACAAGCAGATGATCTCATTCTTGGCTACAATGCTCCACTCCCAGACCATTCCTTCCTCCTCTAGAACCATGAGAAGATTCGTGAAACATCAGCCCCAGCTCTGCAATTCTGATCCACCATCACTAGATGCACAGGATTTGATCCTTTATACTGCAGACAAGGGTGACTCGGTAGCGATGAATCCTGCAGACCAGCGTCCCATCTCTTCTCCGCAGAATGTGGTGGTGGAGAATGGTGTTCCTGGATTCTTGACAGCAGAAGACGCGGGTTTGGAAGCTGGTCATCCATGGGAAGGTTATGTTAGCGATTACGACGCCCCGCATTTAGGGGTCGGGGGTGAGTTTTTAGATGTTTCGGAAATAGGGTCGATGCAGCTTCAAGGAAGTTCGGGCATCAAGAATTGGCTGGATGAAGAATCCCCTGTTAATTATATATACATGGATCCTAGTATTAAATAATTAGTTGGCCGATATAATCCTAACTTTTGTTTATGTTAATCAACTGAATTCATTCTTAAACTACATGTGCAGAATTAGGTGAAGAATCTTGGCTGAATTGACGAGTTCATTTGTTAGCTTGATTAATAAACACGTACATTTGCCAATGTGGCATTGACAATTACACAGCCAAAAAAAAAAGAAGAAAATGTAGATGACTTGAAAAGTAAGATGCGGATTCTCATGCTTTCCTTTCAACTGATGTTTCCAATTGAGCAGAAAAATTCGGCATTCTGCTATTTACATGGATGCCTGCAAAAGAAACCAAAATGCCATATTAGGTTCAAAGATTGATTTATAATGGAAGGTGAGAGACTCGCTTTCTATGATCACTCATTGTTGGACCACTTAAGAACCTATGGGTCCTGTTTAAGCTGATCAACTATCAAAGGTAGCAACCAAATGCAAGAAATAGTTTTAGTTGCTTCTGTGGAAAGGATTGGAATGCTAAATTCTTACTCGTTTGGTTCAAGTAGAGGAATGGAAATGGAATGGAATCAAATAAAGGAGTGGAATGTTAACCATAATCATTACTTTTATTAAGTGTTTGGTTTAACAATGGAAATGAATCATTAGTAATTAAGGGATTCCCTTTCTTTTGTTTTCGCTCTATTTTGAGGGGTAACAAATTGGGTGATTGGGTTACCCTCATGTAAGCATTGACGTAGCCAGATGGGGGGCAGTGGGGGCACTGGGCCCCCCTGAAAATTTCAAAAAAAATTAGGGGTATTTTAGTAATTTAATATTAAATAAATACATAAATATTCTTATTTTAGTAATAATCCCAATTTTTCTCTACGTGTAGGAGATAAGTTATTGAACGATTGTAAAACTAGTGTTTTAAGGGTGCGTTTACTTTGGTTGAAAAAAAAATTATTGGAAAATGATAGATAAGAAAATGTGATTTTTTTTTTTTTATCTTATGTTTTGCTAGAGATGAAAAGATGATAAAATATTGAAAAATATTTTCACACCCATACCGTAGAATAATATTATCTAATACTGGAGAGAAAATGAGTGAAAAGGGGATGCCCGATAAAATATTTTACATTGGCCAGAGAAAAATTTCCATCATAATAAACATGTGAAAATGGTGGAAAATGGATGAAAATATATTTTTTCTCTGTTTTTCCATCAAAATAAGTGTATTTGGTAATAAAATGAATAAGTGATTAGATGCTTTTTGCTTATATTTATTCCATATTAGAAAATTGAAATAAATTTAGCTGGGATGGTCCAAAAATGAACATTGATTAAATTAGTTGGGACGAAGAGAGTATTTGGCCCCCCCTAGCTAAAAAGTCTGGCTACGTCACTGCATGTAAGGGTAATGGTTATCTCATTATTCAAACCAAACAACAAGCAATGGATTCAATTAATTGAATCCTTTTCCAACCTCTAAAAACACCCAACCAAACGAACGTGGGCTTAGTCTGTTACAGTTGTTAGAAAGAAGGCATGGAAACATGAAGCTAGGTAGAACACAAACGTGCTAAACTGCTTGTAATAATTCAAGGACCTCTTTGAATAGCCATCGGCACTTGAAAACTAACGTGCCCAATTAGCTCGGTCAATGTCAAAGCTATTAGGTGACCTGAGAAAACTAGAATGATTAAAAAATTGTTCAAGGTACTCTATTCTTTTTCTGGTTCTTTTTTTGGTTGGGGGTGGATATGTCAAGCTGAACACTTGAATGCTAAAAGTTATGAAGGGTTCACATTCTGGGCTAACCAAGTAAGAGGAGGTTTTAGATAGACAAACCTTACATCATATGAGCACTTTTCCAATCTGAAATCAAACAGAATGAGATAAGAAAGCCACCCTTCTTCGATTCACACAATTTCACATGAGCAAAGGCATTTCAGCAGAACCTGGCTGAGTTGGCGGTGAATACTTAATCAGTGGTCTCAAAGATTCCATGATAGTGGAAAAAGAGGGTCTTTTCCAGGATTCCCTGCATATTTAGAGATCAAAGTGAGTAAAAATTACTGTCCAGCTCTAGGATTGATCTACTTATGAAGACACTAAAAAGTGATTATTTGTGAAGAAACTCTCTTATATATCTCAATACATAAACATTTTTCCAAAAAACCTCCTAGCGCAGCTAAAATTGAAGCGAATAAAATGTGCACACAAGTAAAAGTAGTGAAAATGCCTTTGAAGACTGACACAGTGGAATATAGGTCGCAAGCCAGAAACCAATGAATGTAACATATCTGACCAAAATACCATTAACTTATTTGGATTTAATCAGCGGGGACATTCGAAAAATCTCAGATTTGCATGTAACGCTGAATCCATGTCCCTCTATATATACCCGAAAACATTCCCAACCAAAACCAATCAATATACTTCAGCTGGATAAAAACTCACTTGGCCCAGCAGGCCTCGATAAGAGCTGCTATTTCTGGATTCACATCTCGAGGAATTTCCAGCCTTTTTCCTTTAAAACCAACAGCTGCCACAACCTATAGTGTTTAAAAAGTAAAAACGTCCTCCATGCTCAGATAAGCTCACATAGAAAACCAATAAACTATAAAACAGCTGCATTAGGTGTTAGGACAGTAAAGCAAGTTCATACACAAGCAATCCCCAAGAGGAAAAATTCGTCAGGAGAATGATTTATGTAGTATCAGCATTCGTGTGATGTCCAATTTAGTATTAAAATGTATAGGCTGAACAAATAAATAGAATGTGAAACTATGTTTGGAGATTGCTTATACAGATATATTGTGTATCATAATCCCTGAATACAAAGTAAATTGACCAACCTGTGCAGGATTCAGGTTACCCCAAGGTTGCTGCAATGTTGCCAGCTCCCACAAAATCACACCAAAACTGTATACATCTGATTTTTCATTTGACGGTTCATCACGGAGCACTTCAGGTGCCATCCACTCGGGCTATATGTGAAGTAAAAGGAGTTTCTTCTTATACAATGAGAGCAAAATGCAGACAACGGTATCAGAAGATCATATATCAGCAACTAAACTTACAGTTCCAGCAGCAGACTTGGATGAAAGAAATGTGTTTGCTTTTAAACGGGACAGACCAAAATCACAGACCTGATTGATAATACACCATTAATGAACTAAAAAGAGAGAAGATTTAAAATAAAGAAGGCCATCTATTATAGTCAGTTAGATATGATATACAACTCGAATGCAACATCTCTAACTATTGATAAAAAATGAACAATAAGTTCAAGGTAGTTGTGTGCGTGTGTTGGCCTAGTGGTAGGAGGTTAATGCTCAAGACCTTGAGGTCCTGGGTTCGAGTCCTCCGTCGCCCGGTACTTAGATTTCTTTATTTACTTATGCAATTTATCCCAAAAAAAAAAAAAATAGTTCAAGGCAGCTGAATCAATGAAATGGACGAAACAAGGGGCTTGAAAAATCACTTCCATTAGTCCTAAGATTTTTTCTTTTCTTTTTTTCTTTTTTATTGGGAATCATTAGTCCTAAGATCACAGAAATGCACCAGCTCTTAGAGGAATAAAACTAGTTTCACGTTCTGTTTCATGTGAAGATGCCTGGTTATGTAATGATGAATTATATTGGAATATGGCTTTTCATTTGTCCATTATCATTTAACGAGAAATGTACTCAGATAGCTGATTATTAGGATCTGCTACAGAAATTATCTCTGTCGACAACAAAAATCAGATTTTCCTACATTATGCAATGGAAAATCAACTATTTTTCCGAGAAGAAAAAAAAAGATCCAGCTTACTTGTCTGGGTACTGTACCATCAAAATAAGAATTGCTTCATAAAATGAATATCTACCTCACAGATCAGATAAGGTACATATGCATGCTGAAGATTTCCTCTTACCTTTACAGTATACTTTCTATCAACTAAAAGATTTGGAGATTTCAGGTCTCGATGAACAACAGGAGGATTTCGTTTGTGAAGGTAATTCATCCCTTTAGCCTGTGCAGGAGGGTAATTTGAGAAATCAGAATGTTAAAGAGTAATACATCATCATTGGCTCCAAAATATTTCTCCATAGGACTTGGGTAAATACCACATCATAAGCCATGCTCAGCCGACGTTTCTCATCTAGTGCCTCTCTTGCACCAGGTTTATGCAAAAGTCTGTAAAGACTACCTCTGAAAAAAACAGGTGAAATACACAGTTATATATTGCAGGGTAACTATGAAAAATGTTAAGGGGCTTTATAAATTGACAAAAGATACCTTGATAAATATTCCGTTACTATAGATAAGTTAGGTGGTTCTGTTACAGCACCCATAAAAAGCACAATATTTGGATGCCTCAGTCGTTTCATAATTGCCACCTAACAGAAGCAACAATATATCTAAAATAATAATGTAGCATAAGCCAAAGGCGGATCGCAGAACACAACTTACCTCTTGTAGAAACTCTTTGAATCGCTCTGCATGAAAGTCTTGTTCCATGAGAATCTTCACAGCAACATCCTGAAAAGGCATCCACTCTTGTAAGATCAAGGAGAAATTACAATATAAGGTAATTCGAAATATTCATATTACAACAATGTGGTAATAGGAGATTCTGAAAATTCTTGATAAAGAAATACAAAACAGATCATCTCTAATAACAAAAACAGAAACAACAACTATTATAAATCTGGCAACTTTTGATATTAAAAAGTCTTCAGCATCTAAACCTCAAGAGAACTGTCTCTAGATGCTTTTCTTGAGCCTTAAGGCAGACTTCTTGCATATAAGACACCTTAATCTTGGGGAAGTGTCTTGAGACCCTAGATATGTGTTTTGATCAACTTGTCTAAAGGCTCAATATTTGTTCTCATGTTAAGGAAAGGTGACATAGTCCTTTCCATATATAGTTTTGGTACTTCCCATCTAGTGGATTGCTATAAACATTTTGCAAATCCTAGCCTTCCCAAGAAAATAGACCGATCAGAAAGATAATGGATGTCTAATTCAGGTAGACAATGGCTCATTCAAGGTCAAGCTGAACAGAGACCTGTAACATATCAGAAGAAATAAAAAGATAGGTCACTTACACATCCATTCCACTCAGCACGATGAACTGTTCCAAATGAACCTGTAAGAACATCCAATTATACATACTACCATACACATAGTTTAGAAAATCTAAGTTGCTAGTTACTAAAAAACACAACAGTAAAAAAATAGAGTATCATAACCAATATTTTAAGAGCAACCAAAAGACTATACCTGCCCCAATTATCTCCTTCAAAACAAGGTCACTCCATGGAATGTTTAGATCATCCACATAGAAGGTATATTCACTTGATTTACATGGGACTAATTGACCTCCTTCACCAAACCTTGCATTTTTACTTGTTTCCATTCTTGGATTCATGAAGGGAACAATTTGAGGATTTTCATGCCCCGTTGGAGGAAGAAGCTTCAAAGGGATCGAGTGTTTGAACTTATTTGAGGAGCTCATAACTTCCTGAATGTCAGATGGTCTGGAAAGCAATTGGTCTAGACCATGAACCTTGATCCAAGAATTTGTGGCACATTGTGGTGTAATAGAAATTTCCTCCCGATTGCTTGAGCTGGGCAGGCAGCTGGTTCTATCCATGTAGTTCCCCTCTGATTGTTTAGGATGCATAGAGTTGTCAGTACCTCCTTTATTAGCAGTTCCGCCTATCACAAAACAAAACATTTTTTTAACTTGAAGTTTCAAGCCAACAAAACCAAAAAGTAACATCATTTAAGCTACAGAGAAACAATAATCAATTAGTGAAAAAATGAGTGTCTCCACAAAGTAGAGGTTTTGAACCAACGAAAGCTACAGAAACAGCATGGATGCATTGATTAGTCCTGCATTGTGTTCGCAGAAAAGATAAGTCATAAGGGAAACCTGAGGAAATACTGAAATAGCATAAAGTGAAACCATTATCAACTAAACATAGATCAATTTTAGTTCGATATCACCCAACTTTTTGACTTCAGCATCACTATGATTTGCTAAATCACAAAAAACTGAAGGCATTTATACCCCATTCTAGATATGACAATAAAAAAATACTTATCATTTTAGATTA
The DNA here is from genome assembly GCF_028751815.1 of Salvia miltiorrhiza. Classification (NCBI taxonomy): domain Eukaryota; kingdom Viridiplantae; phylum Streptophyta; class Magnoliopsida; order Lamiales; family Lamiaceae; genus Salvia; species Salvia miltiorrhiza. The sequence goes on along the minus strand of NC_080394.1, from coordinate 35,821,165 downwards.
CAAATTACTCTAAAAGATAGTCTTGGGTACTTATGCCAAAATTCAGAATCGCATAAAGAACCTGAGTAATTTGGTTAGGCAACAATATTTGGATCTGATATGGATCCAAAATATGGTCCTGCTCTCGTATGACCCTACATGCCCATTTACAACTAAATAGCCAAAGGCAGGTAAGTGAGAATAGGAAATCAAGAAGTCAGTTCAGATATGCACCAAAGTCATATAATTCTCAATTCTGCAGATAATTACCTGCTAAAAAATCACCGAACTCGGAATTAAGAGACTGAATCTCCGAGAAGAACTGTTTGGCCAGCAACCTAAACTCAGTTGGAGGTTCCACCTGCCTAAACCGTGGAAAGCGTAAAGGTGATGAAATTGAGATAGTAGAAGGACCATTAAGTAAGGAATCAGGCTCATATAAGCATCCTGGTTTCTCAACCAAATCAACGAGATACTCCCTGTGCATCAGAACAAAAACGGATGGTTAGCACAGCCATACATCAAATGTTAAGTAGAATAGCATTAACAATATTTTCTATTGTTTCTGGACATTAAAAACAATGTAAGGCCAAAAAGACTTTGAGCAACTCCTACCAAACTCAAACAATTCACAGCCAAAAAAACCAAGCTATGTAAAACATCTGAAATAGTTACCTATCCAATTGCATAAACCTCGCAACCACAATATATCAGATAACTACCACAAAGTAACAGTAAACGTATTACGGAAAGTAAGAACACTGAACACCAGAATTGTTCACCCAGTTCGGTGGTAAAACACCTACGTCTGGGGGGCCACGCCCAGGGGTAAATCGTTTACTAGTGATGATAAGATATGTAGGACTTACACGATAGACTCTCTGGCCTTCTAGCCACAATATCTTCCCAAACCCTCACTACCGTAAACAATTGAGAGAAGAACAACAATCAACTCTCTAAGCGTGAATACCTATTCACCACCAACACTCACAAACTAATACTTTACCAACAGGCTGGTAAAGATCAAAGAGAATGACTCAAACACTCACAACTTTGCTAGAAACAGAATAAGCAAAGTAACTCACCAGTTTGCTCTCACAAGAACTGAACAAACTACGCACTCAATAAACACCCTCTATCAAACACAATATCAGAGAGTAAAACAAAAGCAGCAGCCTCCAAAAAATAATCTCTTCGTCTTTTAAAGATGTCACAGCGGAAACCCTAGAAGAGATGTAGTCTACCAAGGACTCTTCTTGATAGCTCATTTCCTTCAAATAACCAAGGAGTCGTGCATACTGAAAACTCCGGGATGAAGTATATCTAAAACTCACAAGATATACATCAAAAACGAATATATAGCTGCAAACCCGTGTTGGACTGTACCGGCCGAAGTATCAAACACTGACAGATACTATGAGAGCAAAACTAGCAAATTTGTCTACATAATGACTACAAAACTTGAGTATCACCAATACTCAACAACATCATCTTCCACCATCCTAGAATACAAAATATCATCTTCCTCCATACTGCAAATTTCTTCCTCTGTCCACAAATTAGTGAAAAATAGTGATAGTTAGTGGGTTTATGTGGGTCCATTAGTGGCCATATGTGTAAATATGTGGGAATTTGAAGGGTGATATTATTTCCAAAAAAGGGGTAGGAAGTGAATTGGTGAACAGACGAAAATGGCAAATTAGGAAGTGAATTCATGGACGGAGGGAGTAAGATATATACTACCTACAGGTCCCATACTTAATTATTATTATTGGGTATCCGACAAAGCTTGTGTGCTACTTTTTTTACTAATCGTCGATTGACGGTGTTTTCAATTAATTCAAATGCAATTGACGATAATATATCATAATCCAGATTTTTCACATGTTGAATAATGGAATTAGTGTTCTAATCATTCTACATTGATCAACGTGAGAGTGATGGCAACCTGCATAAAATTTACCTGTCAAGCCCAAAGCGAACAAGGCACGATGAAGCATTTTCTCTAGTACAATATTTACACCCCCTTGCAATTCGACATGGTAAGCCAATATCATCAGCTAAAACCTGCCAGACAAAAACATCTTAATCGCAAAGTGCACCTTTAAGCAAAAGAGAACAATGCCTTCAGACTTGAGAGAGTATATTTAGAATACTGCTTATAGCCAAACAGAAAAGGATTAGAATCAAAGGTGGGACATCTGATTCTAAGTTGTTTCTCTTCTCTTTTTCTCTATATACTTGAGAAGAAATTCAAAAAATCAAGGAAAGACGAGATGCTCTCTAACGTTTCAAAAACTTGAAGACAGAAAGAAACTGTGACTGTTTCATAATTGAGGATTCTTTACAACTATAAGCAATATAAAGAATGTTCTCGGCATTCCTTGTCCTCCATTTTCGCATGTGACATCTATTACCACAGCCCATGAACACATCAAGATATTCCTGAAAATAAGCGTTCACTGGAATCATTTAAGTATGCAATGAATCATTTGATTGCCACAAGCTTGGCTCTCTGAAGAAGTTTAACATTCTTTTTTTCCCAGGGCTGGAAGGGTGAGGACTATAAAAAGATGTATGAATGATTTTATTGCCTGAAGTGATGATGCCTCACCATCGGCTGGCTATCAAACGTGGGTGTGGGTTTGTAGGGATTTTCTATCCCTCTACCATTATAAGATCGGCAGCAAATACTTTCAGCTAAGACGGACCTACCCCACCCCCAGGTGCGAGAGAGAGAGATCCAACTTTATATTGTAGCAAGCAAGAACTAGTCGGATTTGTTGTATGCAATCTCCAGAATGGTTTACAACTTCATCACAGTGTGTGTGTGTGTGTGTGTGTGTGTGTGAGCGCAATCTACCAAATAATTTCAAATAAAAAGTAGAAACACATACTTTGAATAGCAGTGTGCGGTGTTGACAAAGTCCAATTGACAGACTGCCAATAGGGAGAACTACTGACCCCAAGCAATCTTTTAACTCATCACTGCACTCTTTCCAAGGGGTGACCAAGTTATCTTCCCCGTTAGACGATGCATCGCTACAGAAGGCAAGAGAATAACATTAGATTAAACAAGAGGTCACTCAAATGCAGAACAAGGAGCTTCTAGGCTCACCCCATATGATTGCAAACTAGCTTTGCTAGCTGTTCAACAACTTCCTTTGTGGTGATGCAACAAGATGACAGGTTATTAGTTCGATTCTGCAGTTCTTTCAAGCTGGGATCACCTCGTCGATCTACTGAAATCACTTCAACTGAAGAAACAAAGGCAGGATCAACAGTCCTTAATGATTCAAAGGAAGGAATGCGGCCACTTTCCTGATGATCAGAGCACACAGTCCAAACGTATGGATCCATCCCATGAATCATGTAAAATCCATCAGGTATTCGGTCGAAGTATGACAAGCAACCATTTATCTGATACAATCCAATGAATAAATTTAAGAATATGGAGAACTTTCAAATGACAAATTTAAAAGAGATAGGATCACTGTTTTAATTTATTTAATACATCTTAATACTATGAAAATGCCGAGATAATGTGTCTATGAGATATTCCTCAAGATCCATTTTTGGTGATATCTCATCAATCAGTTCCAACGTAAATACGGTTAACTTGCTTTTCTGTGTCATACATATAACACAATTAACTGCCCTATGGAATCTAATTGAGCAGATATATTTCGGTTCTTCATACTTGGCTACTAAGGGGAGATGAAGAAACCCCAAATAAGGAGCAGAATTGACTAGCTAAAGAGCACTATTCCACATCCTGACACTTGATAAACTGATTTCAGTGATTACTGATAACAATCTAAACCTCAACAAAAGGTGGCAAAAAGTCACTACCAGTATTCCCTCGCAACTAGTACTATCTGTAAACTTTTAATTTTTTTACAGTCAAAGGAAAGAGCGATGCAAAGTGGCATAGAGGTCATTTTAAGATTTTATTAGGATTACATACAATCGGTGTTTTGGATTTATTTCTTTCAAGCTCCCCATTTCTTACATATAGATAGATCAATTTGGTAACTTTATCAATTATAATCTCAAGTTGTGCGGATTCGTTTTGAGTGATGACACCACAAATGCTAACAGCATCCGAGACAAGCATCTCTTGCAATTCACAATAACATATTTGTCCTTAAGGGACATATTTTCAGGGACCTCAGTGATAATAAAATTTGAGCATCAGGCAAGTAATACCAAAAAATTATAGTGAAACAACGCAGGAACAATAACAATTCAAGAGTGGCTTTCTGTGTAATGTTACCCAATATCGATGAGAAATCGCCTCAGCAGATGCAGGTGAGGAAGCAGCAACGCAGGCGGCTTCGTCGGGCACAGGATCCAAGAAATTAGGATCATCAGCACATGTAGCCTCCGACGAGAGACGAAGAGCCAAAGCCAACTGCAACTGGTAGCTCTCCTCCGTCTGCAGAGCCCAGCTTTTCGAAGACGACGAGCCGTCGCCGCCGCTGAATGACACCTCCGTCGCCTTGGCCCTGAATTCACCAACTCCATCACTCAAATTACTAATTCCGACATCGGGGTTCGAGAGCGAGGGAACATAATAATCCCCCGATAGCGAGCTCTCACCGAAGCTGCTCTCACTCGACTGCCTCTGCAGTCCGAAAGACCCCAAAAACGGCGCCGTTGCAATCCGGCTCTGCTGCGGCTGCGGCTGCCCCTGAATCATTCTTTGATCAATCGTGTTGGAAATGTATCTTCACTGTGCATGGGTGCATGCGCACACGATTGCTCCTTTCATTATCCTAGCTGGCTAGTTAGTTAGAATTTGCAGCTGTATTGCATGAGTGCGTGAGTGTTTATATACCTCTTGCTGTACTCCTTTTTTTTTGATGAGAAGATAATGAGAGAAAAGTTTCTTTTCCACTTTTCGGTTCTAGCTTTTTCTTACTTTTCTAACATGGTATCCAGAGCATAAACCTTCCGCTGTTTTCCGATCTGTTTTCCGATGGCCCCTAAGCCGCAATTTCCTCCTGTTCCACCACATGAAGATCAGTCCAGCCCCTATTATTTGTCCAGCAGTGACAATCCTGGTGTGCAGCTGGTCACACAACAACTCAACGGATCCAATTATGTGAATTGGAATCGCTCCATGATGACGGCACTAATGGCGAAGAACAAACTTGCGTTTGTTGATGGTACCATCGATCGACCGCAACCGACTGAAGCGATCTATTCTCAGTGGCTCCGATGCAATAGCATGGTTGTTTCATGGTTGCGCAACTCTGTCGTGCCTGATATTAGCTCAAGTCTTATGTATCTCGATGATGCTTCTCTAATTTGGAACGATTTGAAAGATCGTTTTGCTCAAGGGAATGTTGCTCGAGTTTATCAACTCAAACAACAACTTCTCACCCTAAAGCAGGGGTCTGATGATGTAGGAGCTTACTATACCAAGCTCCGCATTCTCTGGGATGAATACAAGGATTTTCAGCCCTCACGTTGGTGCACTTGCGATACTTGTCGATGCCATAGCTCGCGCAAATGGTGTGAATTCCAGATGCAAGAGTGCTCAATGCAATTTCTCATTGGATTAAGTTCTGTTTATTCGCAGATTCGATCTCAGATTATCTCTTCTCTTCCTTTTCCTTCCTTGTCAAAGATTTTTGCATTGGTTCTTCAGGAAGAGAGACAGAGGTCTATTGATTCTGTATCAACTCCAGCACCTCCTATTATCAGTGAAATGCCTGGATCTATAATTAATGCAGCAGGTATTGGTCGTGGCAAAGGAGGTAAGGGCAAGTTTCTTTGTACTAACTGTGGAAAAACTAACCATACAGTGGATAAGTGCTTTGAGATCATAGGCTATCCACCAGGATATGGCAAAGGCAAAGGGAAATCTACTGGTTTTTCTTCTAATGGTGCTCGATCTGTGAATCAGCTGAGTGCTGCTGATAATACACCTTCACATCAGAGCACTACTTTATCTACTGCAGATATGGCTCAGATGATATCCTATTTGCAAAGTCAGATGCAAGTAGCTGGATCTATGACTACTTCCGCTCCTACTATGAATGATGTGAAGACTCATGGTCATAACTCCACCTCTGCTGGTGCAAGTCCTCCATTCAGTGGTACGATTTCCAACCACCCTTTCATTTGCTCTATTTTTCAGCCTTCTGTATGGTTGCTTGATACAGGAGCAACACATCATGTGTGTAATGACCCTGCTCTCTTCACTAAAACATCCATATCCACAAATACTCATGTGAATCTTCCCAATGGTAGTAATGCTCCTGTCACTTGCATTGGCACCATTGTTCTTTCCTCTACACTTGAGCTTACTTCTGTACTTTGTGTACCTTCTTTTTCCTATAATCTGATCTCAGTAAGCTCACTCACATCTTCTACGCAATGTTCAGTAACTTTCACACCTGATACTTTTGTGATTCAGGGAGCTTCTCAGGGGATTGTGATTGGGAAGGGTAGCAGAGTGGGCAATCTCTATGTGTTAGATGCTTCTTCAGTTTCTGCAAATCCACCAGTCCATACTCCTTCTCCTCCAGTGTCCAATATGGTGTCAACTGATACATGGCATCATAGATTAGGGCATTTATCTTTTAGTAAACTCCAGTTGTTATCTAAAACTTTATCTCTTTCCAATTGTAAAAATACTCTTTGTGAGATTTGTCCATTGGCTAAACAAAAGCGTTTGTCATTCTCTGAATCTCAAACTGTAGCTCAGAATATTTTTGATTTGATCCACTGTGATATATGGGGACCATATCCAACACCCACTGTGCAAGGATATGTTTATTTTCTCACAATTGTTGATGATCATTCAAGATTTGTTTGGACCTTCTTAATGAAGCATAAATCTGATGTTAAAGAAATTCTCACCCAATTTTTCAATACCATACAAACTCAGTTTGGGAAGAGTATCAAAATTCTTAGATGTGATAATGGTCCAGAGTTCAATTTAGGAGAACTATATTCTAAATTTGGCACTCTCATTCATCATTCCTGTGTCTCCACTCCTCAGCAAAATGCTAGAGTGGAAAGAAAGCATCAACATCTCCTTAATGTAGCTAGGAGTCTGCTTTTCCAATCCCATTTACCTGTCACCTATTGGGGAGATTGTGTACACACTGCTTCTTATCTCATTAATAGAACACCATCTTCAGTTCTTCCACATAACACCACTCCTTTTGAAATGTTGTTTGGGAAACAACCATCTTATTCACATTTAAGGGTTTTTGGGTGTTTGTGTTTTGTCTCCACTTTAGACAGACATAGGTCAAAGTTTTCACCTAGAGCTTCCAAGTGTCTGTTTCTGGGCTATCCACCTGGTTACAAGGGTTATAAGGTGCTGAATTTAGATACTCAGCAAGTGAGCATTAGTAGGGATGTGATTTTTCATGAAAATACTTTTCCTTACTCTCATCTTCCCTCTTCATCTTTTCCTGAGCCACAATTCACTTTTCCTATAGAATCTGCTCTTCCAACTGCCACAACTACTGCTAATTCTGCTCCTACTTCATCTAGTCCTTCCATGGCCATTCCTATTTCTGTTCCTGCATCAGCAGCACCTCCTCCTTCTCTTACTACAAAATCTGGCAGAACTAGCAAGGTTCCTGCTCATTTGTCAGATTATGTATGCAACTCTATTACTTCTTCTCCTTATCCTCTCCATAAATACATCTCCTATTCTAGACTTTCATCCTCTTACTATCGATTAATCTGCTCTCTCTCTGCCATTCCTGAACCTTCCTCCTATCATCAAGCTTCCTTGTATGCTGAATGGAGGAAAGCTATGCAGGCTGAGTTAGAGGCTCTTATTAAATCTGACACTTGGTATGTCACCTTATTACCTCCCGATAAGATTGCCATTGGATGCAAATGGGTTTTTCGCACTAAATTCTTTGCAGATGGATCTCTAGATCGGTATAAGGCAAGAATTGTTGCCAAAGGGTATACACAGCAGGCTGGTATTGATTATCTTGACACCTTCTCCCCAGTGGCAAAGTTGGTTACTGTCAAGATGATGCTTTCGTTAGCTGCTATTCATGATTGGTCCCTCACACATCTTGATATCAATAATGCGTTTCTTTATGGTGATTTGTCTGAGGATATTTACATGGAGCTTCCTCCAGGCCTCCTTGATTCAGAGGGGCAACCTTATCCTCCAGGATCAGTGTGTAAGCTCAAGAAGTCTTTATATGGCCTCAAGCAGGCCTCGAGGCAATGGTATATCAAATTTTCTGAGGCACTCAGTGATTTTGGATTAGTTCAGTCAGCTTGTGATCACTCATTCTTTTACAAGAAGGAAGGCTCAAAATTTTTGGGTCTTGTGGTTTATGTAGATGACATATTGATTACCAGCAATGATGATGACTTAGTCTCTTCTTTCAAGCAGTTTTTGGGTCACACTTTTAAATACAAAGACTTGGGAAGACCTTCCTATTTCCTTGGTATGGAAATAGCTCGCAATAATCAAGGCATTTATCTTTGCCAAAGGAAGTATGTATTAGACTTACTCAAAGATACTGGTTTAGTCAGTTGCAGACCTGCTTCTACTCCTATGGAGTCAGGTAAACATTTGACTTTAAATGAAGGAGCTCCTCTGTCAGATGCTTCTTCTTACAGAAGACTTATTGGAAGGCTCTTATATCTCAGCTTAACTCGACCTGATATCACATTTGCGGTTCATAATTTGAGCCAATTTGTCTCTAAGCCGTGTGAAGGTCACCTTACTGCAGCTGAACGTGTCTTGCGATACTTGAAGGGTAGCATTGGGCACGGTCTTTTCTTTGCCAAAGATTCTAGTCTTAGCTTATCTGCCTTCTGTGATGCTGATTGGGCTTCATGCCCTACCACCAGAAAATCAGTTACTGGTTTTGCCGTTTTTCTTGGCTCTTCACTTGTTTCTTGGCGATCAAAGAAGCAAAGCACGATCTCTCGTTCTTCGGCTGAAGCAGAGTATCGCGCTATGGCACAAGTATGTTGTGAAGTCACTTGGATACGTAATCTTTTACTTGATTTTGGGATTCCGCAGAGTAAAGCCACGCCGCTTTACTGTGACAATCAAGCTGCAGTATACATCTGCAACAATCCGGTTTTTCATGAAAGAACCAAGCACATCGAAATCGACTGCCACACTGTCCGTGAACGATTCCAGCAAGGTGTTGTGCAGCCACTACATGTGAAAAATACCTTGCAGCTTGCAGATGTTTTGACTAAGGCATTACCTGCTCCGGTCTTGCATAACATCATGAGCAAGATGGGCTTTTCCAGCATTTACGCTCCATCTTGAGGGGGCGTGTTGGAAATGTATCTTCACTGTGCATGGGTGCATGCGCACACGATTGCTCCTTTCATTATCCTAGCTGGCTAGTTAGTTAGAATTTGCAGCTGTATTGCATGAGTGCGTGAGTGTTTATATACCTCTTGCTGTACTCCTTTTTTTTTGATGAGAAGATAATGAGAGAAAAGTTTCTTTTCCACTTTTCGGTTCTAGCTTTTTCTTACTTTTCTAACAAATCGCGTCAAAGGCTCCTGCTCTGCCGGACTTCAACTTATTCTTCTCGCCGGAGTGAGATTCGTAGTAAAGAGGCTGCTGAGCCACCGGAGCGACGGAGACTTTCGGCTGCTTTGGCGGCGGCTGGGGGTAGAACGGTTCGTCGGGATTCTGGCTTAACAGAGCGTAATTAGATCGCCTTCCAGGCATTTCCATCGAATTGTATACAGATTGATTGAATTGCAATTCATAAAACCCGACGCACCGCCATTATCGGAGGACTTCAATTCTATCTCTCTTTCGTCACGTTTCCTTTCCTTCAGCTCAGAATCAGATCGTCGGAAAGAGGGAGTGTTTCTGTTAAATGGTGATATCTTAATATTCTTCTACTAGATTTTATCAATATTCCTTAAGACACAACTTTCTCATCATCATTACATACTTTATTTTATTTTAATAAATGGCTCCCAGTTACTGCACTTCGGTAAGTATGCAAATTTCAATCGAAGAAACATATTTTGAATTTTAATAAATAGATTGGAGCCTGACGATTGATTATTATACAACAATTCATCGTCGAATTATTGTATTTGTTGGTCGGCTCTATTCCAGAAAAGGAAATAAATTCATTTAGTAAATTGTTAAAGTGTTCGGGAAGTGGTTTTGAGAGGGAAAACAAACCATGGGCCTTTTTCTGGTTTTAGTTCATGGGGTTTTGGATTTTGTTGGTAAATATCATAATAATATACAAACCTTGGACTATACCTGTTTTATTAAAAATATTTTGAAATTTTTAAAATATTCTCTAAATTTTCAAATTATTAGAGTTTTATCAAATATATCCCGCATTTTTTTTCCGACCACCAGAAATATGACGTGGCTCGCCGGATGCCACAGTGTAATTTAAAATCTTTTTTTTAATTCATGTCATTTTTTTATTCTCTTTTTTAAATTCATCCTGGAAATTAATTTAGGGCTCATCGGGTGTAGTCGAAAGAGGGCGAGAAAGGCGCGACATCTACTGCCGCTGCCTTGACGTCGAGACCGACGGAGAAAGAGGTCGCCGGTGATGGCACAGAGGATGCGGCGAGTCGGCAGGAGAGGACGCTCGTAGCGTCGGACCAGAGCGGCGCCAGCCTCGGCTTACAGAGGGGCCTCCGACAACCGCAAGGGAGGCGAGGGTCCCCAACAGAGGAAGCGCGACGGCGCTGTGAGCAAACTCCAGCAGCGGCGGCGGAAATTTAGAACAGAAGAGAAGAGAGAGAGCAGAGTCGATGTTGACCTGAATCGAAAGGCTAGGGCTCGATCCGTGAGCAGAGGAAGGACTTTAGCGGTGCTGCGATCTCCGGCCAAGGGAGGCGCGGCGGCGTCAAGCCCGGGGCGGTGACCGACAATTTCAGACGAAGGAGCCAGGGCTCGACATTTTCCCTTCAATTGTGTGCTTCCAACGAGGAATTAGAGAGGGAACTAGGACGAAGAGAGAGGCAGAAGACGACTCAGGCTAATCCAAGCAAATTGCGCAGTCCGACGCCTATGGCGAGTCGACGAGGAATACGCGACGCCGGGGAGAAACGCCTCGAAGTCTAGCTCGGGATCCGCCTCGGCGGAGGCGGGGTGGAGGAGGCGGGTGCAGCGACGACTAAAGGCGTTGGACATGAAGAGGAAGTGGAGGAGCACGATGGCGGCGAACCCTAGGAAGAAGAGGAAGAGGGACATCATGATTGCCATGATTACACATTTCAGGAAGAAGATGAGGAGCTTCCTCTAGCTCCGGCTCATCAGTCGCGGTGGCGCGCGGCGCTGCTGGTTTTCTTGGGGAGAATCGGGTATGGTGGAATTGGAATTGGATTGAGTAGGGCTCCTCGCCGGATTAAGTTTATTTATTCATTCATTTTATTTATTAGAGTGTATGTAAGTTTAATTTCCAAGATGGATTTCTATAAAATAATGACATGGATTAAAAAAAATAGAATAAAAAAATGACATGGATTAAAAAAAAAAGATTTTAAATTACACTATGGCATCCGGCGAGCCACGTCATATTTCTAGTGGTCGGAAAAGAGATGCGAGATATATTTGATAAAACTCTGATACTTTGAGGGTTTAGAGAGCATTTTGAAAGTTTCAGGGTATTTTTGATAAAACAAGTATAATTCAAGGTTTAATATGATATTTACCTTAAAAAAAATCAATCAATTTATTTAATTTTAGTTATAAGTGTGTATTTTGGTTATTTTAAATTTATTACAAAAAAATTATGGATATAAATATTTTTCCTTTCAAAGTCCTTTCTTTTTTCTCATTTTTTACAAAAATAATTTCATAATTTTTCATTCCTCCTTTTTCCTCCAAGTCATTTCCATAAAATAGAATTTCAATATTTATCATCCTCATTTTTATTGCAATAAGAAATCATGTTCGCTTATTTCTTTACACGCCGCAAGTGTACGTATGCAATTAAGTGTACGTATGCAATTGTGTATAGGCAAGCAAGGTCGAATCCACAGAGACTAATTAATACTAAGTAGTAAGTACTATCCTAAATTATAATTCTCTATCTGGACAACATAATTGAAGATTTGATTTTAAACTAAGAAATATAAATATTGGAAAACAAATAAATCAAGCTGCAAGGAATAATCAAGAAGAATTAAATTATCTCAAGGTGAAAGTTTCAACAAATTGGAAATCTCAACAGATTCAAAACAACAATCAAGATAATTCTCCTAGGACAATCTCAGAGTTAGTTTATACTTACTCTCGTGGCATACAAACAGTTGATTATATGCATGGTTACTGTCCCCGAATCACTCTTCTAACATGCAACTCCCAAAGGTTCCTAGGATTAATGTCATCACAAATATAAATTCCTTTTAGAATTAAATAAGTGTGTTCTATGTTCTTAGTTCAGATAATAATTATCATCTACCGATCTCAAATTAAAACATATGGTTGTGCTAAATTGGTGGCCAATCAATAAAGCAAACAATATACACAAGAACATAAAAAGAAAAATTAATCTTGATAAATGAATTAAATACTGTCAAAAATTCAAATATGTTTACTCTCTAAACACTCCCAAAAATCGTGTTTTTTTACTTAAATACTGAATTTGGGCGAAAAAACGCGGAGACCATGCGGCCGCATGTCTGGCCCGCATGGTCTTGACAGTTTTGCGCAACAATTTTATTTTGGTCCGTTCTCCCTCATCCAATGTCCGATTTTCGATCTATTTGCGCTCACGAACTCCTATCGAGATGAACTACAACTTGTATTTCATCCAATTCTTCCAAATCCTGCTTCATTATTTCTGAAAATTCGTTCAAACAATAAGGAAGTGACAAGTTCTTGACAATAAACCAATATAAGCTCCAATAAACCATTAAACACACAAAATTCCCATAACTAAACATAAAAAATGACACACCAAGAGGCAAAAATGCATGTTTATCATATCACATCAAAAATTGAGGGATAATATTATCCCTCTTTCGAATGAAAGAATAATGAGAAAGGTAAAAAAATTATATAAAATGAAAAAAAAAATGAGAAATTTAAAGGGATCCCTCATTTTTTCATGAAAATTTTGTAATAAAAGATAATACAACACACCTTAAGTAAATTTGATTTACAAGTTATTAAATCAATGGAAGCAGAGAAATAAAAACCAATTTGGAATAAAAGTTTGGTGCAGCTAGGCGGAGCAACCAACTTTACACTAATTTTATTAGCACAAAAAGTTTTACACTGACGTCCATACGATAAAAATACACAAACAAATTTTAATATAATTCTCACAAATATTTTATTAGAGTGTCTAATAGTAAGACATTTGTCCTAATTTGTGTGTGTATTCACACTGTGCAGACATATGCATGGAAGACCTCATCTTTTACTAAATATTTTTGAATAGTTTGTAACTATAAACTTTTGTTGTATTGATTGACTATAGTGTTTTGATACGAAGTCTTACACGTTGTGGTGATAAAAGTTGTCATAATGAATTAGGACGAAGCGGGTCGGATCAGGCCACCCAAAAAATGATCATAATTTAACAGGTTGGTCTTACACATAAGTTTTTATTTACATAATATTTTGGGGTATGACTGGCTTCTATTCTTTTTCTTTTTTTTTTGCCGGGCATATTTTCGAGTTTGTCTCATTCGATCTTTTGTCGGTGATATTCAACATTTTGATTTGTTGCTATTAGGATCACTCTCAAATTTAACTAATATGTCAAACTTTCAATTTTTTACCTTAAAAAAATTAAAAAAAAACAAAACAAAACAAAACAAGTGTTGGAGTCCCAGAGGGTCTTTGAATAAGTGTATGGGGGGGAATACACCTTTTTGAGTAAATCTTTTCAGAAAATTGATTTGAAGAAAGAAGTGTGAACCGACAGTTTTCAAAAGAGTAGGCTGCTGACTGATACTGATGAAACAATCAGTAAGTGACGAGTTATCCGAGTCAGTCAGATCACTTAGTCTAGATAAGGCTTCAGTCAAGTTTGAGAGAAAACAGAGTTGTGTTAAAATCCTTATTGATTATCAGATGATAAATCAGTAGATTGATAACACAAGCAGCGCAAAATAATCTTAATATAATTAGCCTTAAAACAAGTGAAACAAATAAATTCTTGATTACACTTGTCTGTTAGTCAGTTTCAATAGAAAGCAACAGTAGCACGGAAACGACAATAACAAAAAGCAGAGAACAACACAAGAATTTTTACGTGGTTCGGAAACAAGGTTTCTATCCACGGTTAGATGATCAATCTGACAAGTACTCCGGGCTAATGCTTGAGGTGCACTGCAAACCTACCAACACAACTCTTGGTCGAATTTTACACTTAGCGCGCCCTGACACTCTCGTGCCTACACAACGAAACACTAAGGTCTTTGGAGTCAGAACCTTTAAGTTGAATTCCCTCTTGGCTTTCTCGGTGACAAGGTAACCGAACCTGTTTAGTTTTAGATCGATACTAAACAACAACCACTCCAACTCACTTTTCGCTACGATTGAAAAGAGGTTTGGATTCTCCCAGCTAGGTTTACTGAGATTTGGTTCTCAAGTAATCAGAATCTTAGGCTTTGTGTATACAAGGATTTGCCTAAGGATTAAGAGAATATGTGTAATCAGAGAACTGATTTGAGCTTTGATGATTCTCTTCTTTGATTCAAACTTATGATAACTGTTTAAGGCTGAGTCGCAATTTTGGCAGAGTTTCAGCTTGTGTGTTTGAATCGGTGAAGGTTGCAGTTGATCCTCGAGCTCTATTTGTAGGCGAAATCTTGAATAGATCCGTTGGAGAGATGGTCTTCAAGTTTTTTGCCGTTGTGAGAGTAGATTTGGATCTGGCTGAGTCCGCAATCTTCGAGGTTCCTGTTTTGGTGAAGAACGATGTCTCATCGTACATCCGTAATGTGTCTCTGAGACATGTTACATCAAATAGGAACATTTTGCAGAGAGAGGACGATCTTCGATATCTCTGCATTTAATGCGGCTGCAGGAGCATTTAATGTTATCTTCAGGATATCAGTCCGATGAAGCATGTTAACTGATACTTGTCAGGAGTATCAGTCCGCTGATTCCTTTGTTCCTCATCAAGGCATTAATCTTCACTGTTGGTTCAGTGAAGCTCTCATTCAGTCAAAACTGTTGCATTTTGACTTTTCTATTCCAACTTTCGTCAGTCGTGGTCTTCAGTCTTCCAGTCTTCAGTCTCTAGAGAGTAAAAAGAATGAACTCTAACACATGAGTTCGAAAAAGTTCTAGTCTATGAAAACGACCAAGGAGAGTTTTGGTATCATCAAAACTAGGGATAGGATATTTCATTAAGTTCCCAACAATAAATGTCAAAACTTATAATCGTTCAAATCTTTAATTCGAGTATAAAATGTTGGGCTTTGATCGATTCAATAAGATAAACATTTTGACATGTGGCTTGATATTTAATATTTTTAAATGGATTTCACAAAATATGCAAGTATTGGTTGTTGATGTTGAATACGTATGTTGGTGCTCCGGCGAAATTCGTTGCGTTTAAAAATTATTGAACGTTGTATGCCAAAATGTACCTCAACACAAACCCGTCAAAGCACATCTTTTTATTTTGTTCAAATCAGTGGCTCCAATTACAATAATTTATTTCAAGTATACAGTTTAATAAATTGGTCAAATTTAGTGTTGGGAAAATTCCATGTTTTGATTAGATACCAAAACCCTTAACAATGATGGACAATTGATGCAACTTTGTAGATCTCAACTCAATTTTTAGGGAGTGTGCATTATGTTTGATGAAGAGTATATGTAACAATCCTGATAGGTGCAAGGCTGTAGGACCAAAAGAAATATGTAGGGTTATCCAATATGTGAACAACTTTAGGTTATATTGATACAAACGACATGTGCATAATGAATCAAAGATGATCGACTGACTGGGTTGATGAGGTACACGTAGTTGAGGTACATGACTGCACCATTCATAGGGCTAGACCCTTTTAAGGCTGCATCTTTCACAGAACTAAAGCACTCCATAGCGTTGGATACCGTAGTTAAGGTACACGGCTACGTTTCACGGCTGTAGATTTTATCATAAGAAAGTATTCATTCCTTACTAGATAGACAGCTTTGTTATAAAAGGACAAACATTTGGTTACTGGAGGCGTGCACCTGATTTACAAACGCTACACTCATGAGCGCATGCAACCTACATGAACCCTAGAAAAAGATGAGAATAGCCTCAACGTTTAAACTAGTATAAATAACTTGTCACTGTGCCTTGTACAGTGTAACAGCCCAGCTCCAGACTTGACGGATGTCCCTACAGATCAACACGAGTCTTTTCTAGCGTGTTTTGTTCTCCCTCGCATGCTTCCCGAGAAACTTCCCAGGAGGTCATCCATCCTGGAAACTACTCCGAGCCAAGCACGCTTAACCTTGGAGTTTCTTCCATGTGGGCACCAGAAAAAAAGATGCATCTTGTTAGTATGAGTAGCACCAATCAAATCATTTAAGCTCTCCTCGAATATATTGTCCCATTCCAACATATTTTAGGAATCCCTCTCATTCGGGTGTGTTCCGACTCACCCCTACGCCCCTCCGCTTGGAAGTCTTAATCGGAGCCGCTCCTTGTTCGTGCCTCTTTGCACCGGCGATCACTCTGCACTTCGTCCTCGGACGTCACAGGCCCACGAGCTTCTGCTTGGTTCGTTCTCGAACCACACCGTACTAGAAAAGGTTCGGCTCTGATACCACCTGTAATAGTTGGGCTCCAGACTTGACGGCTATCCTCACAGATCAACACGAGTCTTTTCTAGCGTGTTTTGTCCTCACTCGCACGCTCCCCGAGAAACTTCCCAATGGGTCACCTATCCTGGAATTACTCCAAGCCAAGCACGCTTAACCTTGTAGTGTCTTCCATGTGGGCACCAGAAATGAAGATGCATTTTGTTATTATGAGTAGCTCCAATCAAATCATTTAAGCTCTCCTCCAATATGTTGTCCTATTCCAACATATTTTCGGAATCCCTCTCGTTCAGGTGTGTTTCAGTTCATCCTTGCGCCACTCTGCTTGGAAGTCTAAATTGGAGCCGCTCATTGTCCGTGCCTCTTTGCACCGGCGATCACTCCGTACTTCGTCCCCGGGCATCACATACAGTTACGCTCAATATATTATCAACAATCTAATTTTCCTCTTAAGTGTTCTTCGCATTGAAACTTTCATTTTTCTTATCTTTGTGATATTTTTTAGATTTTGCGAACAAGTGATAATTTGTTGTTGATCTCACTATATATTTAATATTTACGTTTATAAACTCAACAATCGGCGTTGTCTGTGGAAAAATCTGAGTTAAAGCATGAGTTATGTTTGAACATTGTGGATGCGAGTTTAAAATCGACCGTGGATGTTGTTTTCTCAGATGAATAATTTTTTATTCGCATGTTTGCGTGTCAATTTTGGCTAGAATTCATGTTTTTTCCTAAATCAACAGTTTTTCTCATAATCTTTGATGAAAATTAGGGTTTATGTGAGGTTTTACTCGTGTTTTGTGCGTTTAATCTTGTCATGTCCTCGTATTTTTGTTGGTAAGGTGTTTTTAATGATGCCACATATAATACATATGGTATATGTTGCGAAACTTGAAATGCACGTACCAAATTGGGTGTTTATACCCAGAAAATATGGAACTCGTCGGGAGTGTTCATGAGCGGGGAACGTACATATTATGAATATGGGAATTTTTGGGATTTCTTGTTATGATTTAATCTGAATTCTTTGGTATCGCTTTATGTTTTTAAAGTAAAGGTGTTTGGTGGGGCCCATAGGAAATCTCATGTGGGCTATCTTATCCTTTGTAGAGCTGGAATTTCACCTAATATCCATCATTGGTTTACGAACAACTGTTAGGACTATGGAAGACAACAATGTTAACAAGGATCTCTCTCAAGGGATTTTAAGAAGGAAATGCACGGGTCTTACGTATTGAGAACGTCGTTGAGTCAGCCAAAGATATGAATCTTACCGATTTCATACCATCGGTGCCTGCTAGGCATGTTCTGTTACTATCGATTGTCACGCCTAGGCTAATGGGCACATGTTGCCCATTGGGACGTCACGACTGGTGGTGGCCTGATTAACGTCACTATAACAGACGATGTTATCGCTCTTTAATTACTCTGTCATGATATAAATGATGGGTGTACCTTTTACTTCATTGGCTCCTAACATTCAACCAATCATTACTGGGCAAGCAGGGCTGGTGAATGCATCATCGGGCGGTATGTAACACCCCGTTTCCTCGTAGCTATATTTAGAGTATTTTTGAACTTAGATTTAAGAAGATTCACGCCGAATTGAGAAAAAGAATTTATTTTAATTCCAACAAAAATAATTTACAAAAGCTTTGGTAAATTTAGTTATTAAATTTATATGCATTGCATATTTATTTAATTTAACATTCAAGTATTTTCACGAGCTTTTAATTAGCAAATCCTGAAGAATTATTACAGTTTCGACAATTTTATCCTGAAAGATTTTTACAGATACAATTCTTTTATGAGACAGTTTTAATTGTCAAATCATCACTCACCTCACTTAGACTCCCATCAAGAGCCATGCTCCTACATTTAGTTTTTTCAACTTTTAGCCACACTTGGCAATTGGCAGCCACCAACTCCCCTCCAAACTGAACTACACGACAGCAAATCTATTCTTGCTGTTGGTCAAATGGGTTATCATATAGGCTACTGTTCACAGCTCTTGCCAATTTCCATGCAAATAATATCATTGTCAAAAGTTACTGCCATTGCCATTGTTTTCAACTAATACTGTCATTGTCTTCAACTATTACGGCTAAGTTTGCCTATAAATTGAGCTTGCAGAAACATTGCATTATTCACCACCTCTTCCACAATTTCACTCACCCCATTCTCGCAAGAAGTAGGAGGTTCACTCTTCATTTCATCAGCCAAAAGTCCTCCTTCCATCACACACTAATAACTATAGCTAGCAAGCAACTCAAAATGCAAGAGCTCTCAATTCACTGAGATTCAGCAACACAACAGAATCCTTATAAAGGTTTCACTTCCAAATTCTACTCTATAAATTGTAATGTTTCCTTTCGTTCATTCACAGAGAAACACATATGCATACATTCATTTATATATATATACATACTCATATATGTGTTTAAGCAAACATATCAAATGACTTACAATG
This sequence comes from Salvia miltiorrhiza, assembly GCF_028751815.1. NCBI lineage: Eukaryota > Viridiplantae > Streptophyta > Magnoliopsida > Lamiales > Lamiaceae > Salvia > Salvia miltiorrhiza. The sequence continues at coordinate 35,801,975 of NC_080394.1, read as the reverse complement.
ATGAAAATCGTAAATGAATAAAAAGAAGAAGAAAAATAGAGTCTTGAAGCTTTGTCTTGCTTTGTTTTCGAACCTTGATGTGGTTGTTGGCTGTATGAGTCGAGAGGAGGGATGCGATCGGCGGCGGTGGTTCTTCTACTGCTGTCGGCCGGAAGTTTCAGAGAGGGAGAGATGGGCTGGGTACAGCTGAGGGTATCGGCGATGGTGGCTCGGCTGCTGTCGCCGGACTGATTTGAGAGAGAGCTGAGGGAGGTCGGCGGAGGCTGTCGTGGCTGCTCCCCAGGCGAGCTTCCGCGGCGGCGGGACTTTTGAGCGGTCGAGAGTTGAGAGAACAGTGGCTGAAGGGCGACGGTCGGCGGCCTTGCTGCCGTCGACCTGAGAAGAGAGCCGAGGGAGAAACTTGTGTTGAGTGTCTTGCTGAGAGGGTGTCGGCAACGGTGGCTTGGCTGCTGTTGCCGAAAGGTCGAGAGAGTCGACGGCCGAGGCGGTTTACAGCCGTTTCCCCGGTGAGCTTCCGCGGTGGTGGTTCTTTCGGCGGTTCCACCGCTAGTTGTCCAAAGCAGGGGAATGAGAGGGAGGCGACAAGGCAGGACCTTGTTGCTGCTGTCGACGGAGAGAGATAGGTTGAGGGAGATGAGGCCGGAGTCGGCGGACGGCGATGGCGGCGGTCCGGCTGACTGCTGTTGTCGGCTGGAGCAGAGGTGGGCGACGGCGGTCGGGCGGTGGCGCTGCTACCGCTACCGGAAAAGAAGAGAGGGGGGAGAAGAGGGTGTTGGAGCGCCGCTGCTATGTGCGTGTGTGCGTGTGTCGTTTTGTGTGTGTGCGTCTGATGGGGGGGGTTGAAGAGGGTAATAGGTTTAAGTGTTGGGGGCTTGGGCTTGGGAGTGTTGGGGGCTTGGGCCGAAATTATTTTATTTAGTGGGCCGAGTTTTGTTTATTAAATCAGTTGGGCCCTTGGTTTTAATAATTGTGCTGGGCCTTAATTCAATTATTTAATAGATGGCCCTATTATTGTTTTATTAAATTGAGCTTTCTTATTTTTAATTAATTGAACTATTATTAGTTTGATTAATTTATTTAAAGGATAATTTTCATAATAATATTAAATTATTATTATGTGCATATTTTAAGTAAATTACTTATTATATGTTAAGCATGACATGAAATTGCATTTATTTTGAAATAATAGTATTTAATTGGTTTTAATTATAATTCCAATTATTAAAGAAAGTCGAGTAAGAATATTGTTGGTGTTCTTAACTCAAGAAAAATGTTTTTAAATATTTATTCATTAAAGTTTAAAAACCCGGCTAAGTGAATCATAGAATATTAAGCACTACACCATGACTTAAGATTAGCTTCACGAGACCTATTAAGAATAGAATTTCTTGTAGGCTTTGTGACCAGGGGGATTAGCGCTGTTTTCCCAAGACAGGTTTTTATGTGTATGATCTTCAGGCTTTGCCTATCCAGGTGGGCTTACTTTCCAAATGTACAAAGTATGATTGAGTTATTAAGCTCTAAATGTTTTCAATGAAATGCAAATTGTTTATTTAATGTAATGAAAACTGTTTATCCAATAAAATATTTTGTGCACTCTGCTCTGTTTAAGGCTCGCAACAATGAATCGATCGAGGTTCTCTCTTGACCTAACACGTTATTTGAGAATTGTGTACACCTATTAGCTGACCTGGTGGGTTGATCTCCATCGGGCACTAATCATGTATGAGGCGTTATAAGGGTGCTCGACGGGATGTGTTCCGGAGCATTGGGTCCCAAATGGGAACTTGGCTGGGTTACGCCCTCAGTCCAAGTAAAGCAGGAGTAATGGATCCGTCGGTGGCTAAAAGGTCCGGGATCACAGCGAGTAACGGAAACGGAGTGTGACATGTGCGCACAAATGAAAAAAAAATGTTTTAACATGCTTAGAAGTACTTCTTTCAATTTAAAACCTTCTAAGTCATGTCAAGTATAATTGGATAAACTGCTCTTTACAAAAATATAAAATGTTTATGAAAATGCATGCCCACTAAGTACATTAGTACTTAGCCCAAAAATACTTTCAAATGTTTTCAGGTTGGCTGGCTGGTGCTGACGGGACGGAGCTGAGGCTAGCGATAAATTCCTATGATAGACTTCCGCTGTAGCAATTACTCTTATACATCTTTTGTTTTCTCAACTTAAGATGACTTCATGTCGAGCTTAAATTTGAAATTCTAGTTTTATGCTAATGAATGTTGGTTGTCAGAAACATGAAACAAAACTTGTGATCCAAAGGGGCATAGCCCGACTTTCTATCCTATTTTGGGTTTTAACAAGGTATTTCCCTTGTTTATTTCTATGAATTAGTTGCACCTCGATTATATTTATTCATTCAAGAATTGGGGTGTGACAGAATGGTATCAGAGCATAAGTTTTCTTTCATGTCTCTGATAACCATAAGCTTTTTGATGTCGAGTCTAGAATAGTATCTCTAGACTTCTAAGAATGTCAGTAGCCCTCAGCTCGCCGTCACACTGCCGCAACTAAGGTACGATAATAGTTTTAAAAATATACATATATGTATTTCAGATGTTATGAAAGTTTTCAAGAAAATGTGCGCCTTATGTTTACGATGCTATGTGAATGCTTTTTGTCGTGTTTGGGACTACCCGAACCCATAACGACTCAATGAATGTATTTCGTGTTTGGGACAACCCGAGCCCTTAACGAATCAATGTATGTATGTATGTATGGTCGAGTTAGATTCCTTGAATCTTTCCGGCATAAGCAAAGTTTTTCATGAAAGGGACATTTAATGTCCATATGACTCAAAATTTCAAAGAAAGCAAATATATGTATGTATGTATGAATAAATGATGAGAAAGCTTTATGTTATCATTTTAGGTTCACTGCCTATATGATTAGAATGATGAGTTATTTTACAAATCGTTTGAGAACCACCCAATAATGCCTTACGAATGTTAGTCGTGATAGCACCGCTAGAACGACATAGAATGGACCTATATGATACCAAAGATTTATGATTGAAGTACTTAGAAGTAAGTGCTTTAAGTTAGAAGTTGACTTAGAGCTTTATAAGAGATAAGAAGTTGACATGATTGGGGGCGAAGCTCCCATTTGACTGAGTGATTCGTTGTGCAGGGTCTGGCCAGCCCACATAACTAAGATCTCGGTGATTGTCAATTAAGATTTTTGACCTCGAGTAGAGCGTCATCCCAATGTATAGACTCTCACTATGTAGTTGCCACAATAAGATTTTTCTTCCATCACGATAAGCATAATATGATTAGAATGAGTTCGTTTGTTACTAGTTCTCGAGACTATAGACATGGTGTTCTCACAATTAGAAAGATGCGATAACAATCAAGCTATGTAGCCGCACCGATAATGAAAGTCTAGTATCCCAAACTAGAATACCAAATATGCAATTCCGAGGACGGAATTTTTATAAGGAGGGAGGAATGTAACACCCCGTTTCCTCGTAGCTATATTTAGAGTATTTTTGAACTTAGATTTAAGAAGATTCACGCCGAATTGAGAAAAAGAATTTATTTTAATTCCAACAAAAATAATTTACAAAAGCTTTGGTAAATTTAGTTATTAAATTTATATGCATTGCATATTTATTTAATTTAACATTCAAGTATTTTCACGAGCTTTTAATTAGCAAATCCTGAAGAATTATTACAGTTTCGACAATTTTATCCTGAAAGATTTTTACAGATACAATTCTTTTATGAGACAGTTTTAATTGTCAAATCATCACTCACCTCACTTAGACTCCCATCAAGAGCCATGCTCCTACATTTAGTTTTTTCAACTTTTAGCCACACTTGGCAATTGGCAGCCACCAACTCCCCTCCAAACTGAACTACACGACAGCAAATCTATTCTTGCTGTTGGTCAAATGGGTTATCATATAGGCTACTGTTCACAGCTCTTGCCAATTTCCATGCAAATAATATCATTGTCAAAAGTTACTGCCATTGCCATTGTTTTCAACTAATACTGTCATTGTCTTCAACTATTACGGCTAAGTTTGCCTATAAATTGAGCTTGCAGCAACATTGCATTATTCACCACCTCTTCCACAATTTCACTCACCCCATTCTCGCAAGAAGTAGGAGGTTCACTCTTCATTTCATCAGCCAAAAGTCCTCCTTCCATCACACACTAATAACTATAGCTAGCAAGCAACTCAAAATGCAAGAGCTCTCAATTCACTGAGATTCAGCAACACAGCAGAATCCTTATAAAGGTTTCACTTCCAAATTCTACTCTATAAATTGTAATGTTTCCTTTCGTTCATTCACAGAGAAACACATATGCATACATTCATTTATATATATATACATACTCATATATGTGTTTAAGCAAACATATCAAATGACTTACAATGATGAAAATCGTAAATGAATAAAAAGAAGAAGAAAAATAGAGTCTTGAAGCTTTGTCTTGCTTTGTTTTCGAACCTTGATGTGGTTGTTGGCTGTATGAGTCGAGAGGAGGGATGCGATCGGCGGCGGTGGTTCTTCTACTGCTGTCGGCCGGAAGTTTCAGAGAGGGAGAGATGGGCTGGGTACAGCTGAGGGTATCGGCGATGGTGGCTCGGCTGCTGTCGCCGGACTGATTTGAGAGAGAGCTGAGGGAGGTCGGCGGAGGCTGTCGTGGCTGCTCCCCGGCGAGCTTCCGCGGCGGCGGGACTTTTGAGCGGTCGAGAGTTGAGAGAACAGGGGCTGAAGGGCGACGGTCGGCGGCCTTGCTGCCGTCGACCTGAGAAGAGAGCCGAGGGAGAAACTTGTGTTGAGTGTCTTGCTGAGAGGGTGTCGGCAACGGTGGCTTGGCTGCTGTTGCCGAAAGGTCGAGAGAGTCGACGGCCGAGGCGGTTTACAGCCGTTTCCCCGGTGAGCTTCCGCGGTGGTGGTTCTTTCGGCGGTTCCACCGCTAGTTGTCCAAAGCAGGGGAATGAGAGGGAGGCGACAAGGCAGGACCTTGTTGCTGCTGTCGACGGAGAGAGATAGGTTGAGGGAGATGAGGCCGGAGTCGGCGGACGGCGATGGCGGCGGTCCGGCTGACTGCTGCTGTCGGCTGGAGCAGAGGTGGGCGACGGCGGTCGGGCGGTGGCGCTGCTACCGCTACCGGAAAAGAAGAGAGGGGGGAGAAGAGGGTGTTGGAGCGCCGCTGCTATGTGCGTGTGTGCGTGTGTCGTTTTGTGTGTGTGCGTCTGATGGGGGGGTTGAAGAGGGTAATAGGTTTAAGTGTTGGGGGCTTGGGCTTGGGAGTGTTGGGGGCTTGGGCCGAAATTATTTTATTTAGTGGGCCGAGTTTTGTTTATTAAATCAGTTGGGCCCTTGGTTTTAATAATTGTGCTGGGCCTTAATTCAATTATTTAATAGATGGCCCTATTATTGTTTTATTAAATTGAGCTTTCTTATTTTTAATTAATTGAACTATTATTAGTTTGATTAATTTATTTAAAGGATAATTTTCATAATAATATTAAATTATTATTATGTGCATATTTTAAGTAAATTACTTATTATATGTTAAGCATGACATGAAATTGCATTTATTTTGAAATAATAGTATTTAATTGGTTTTAATTATAATTCCAATTATTAAAGAAAGTCGAGTAAGAATATTGTTGGTGTTCTTAACTCAAGAAAAATGTTTTTAAATATTTATTCATTAAAGTTTAAAAACCCGGCTAAGTGAATCATAGAATATTAAGCACTACACCATGACTTAAGATTAGCTTCACGAGACCTATTAAGAATAGAATTTCTTGTAGGCTTTGTGACCAGGGGGATTAGCGCTGCTTTCCCAAGACAGGTTTTTATGTGTATGATCTTCAGGCTTTGCCTATCCAGGTGGGCTTACTTTCCAAATGTACAAAGTATGATTGAGTTATTAAGCTCTAAATGTTTTCAATGAAATGCAAATTGTTTATTTAATGTAATGAAAACTGTTTATCCAATAAAATATTTTGTGCACTCTGCTCTGTTTAAGGCTCGCAACAATGAATCGATCGAGGTTCTCTCTTGACCTAACACGTTATTTGAGAATTGTGTACACCTATTAGCTGACCTGGTGGGTTGATCTCCATCGGGTACTAATCATGTATGAGGCGTTATAAGGGTGCTCGACGGGATGTGTTCCGGAGCATTGGGTCCCAAATGGGAACTTGGCTGGGTTACGCCCTCAGTCCAAGTAAAGCAGGAGTAATGGATCCGTCGGTGGCTAAAAGGTCCGGGATCACAGCGAGTAACGGAAAGGGAGTGTGACATGTGCGCACAAATGAAAAAAAAATGTTTTAACATGCTTAGAAGTACTTCTTTCAATTTAAAACCTTCTAAGTCATGTCAAGTATAATTGGATAAACTGCTCTTTACAAAAATATAAAATGTTTATGAAAATGCATGCCCACTAAGTACATTAGTACTTAGCCCAAAAATACTTTCAAATGTTTTCAGGTTGGCTGGCTGGTGCTGACGGGACGGAGCTGAGGCTAGCGATAAATTCCTATGATAGACTTCCGCTGTAGCAATTACTCTTATACATCTTTTGTTTTCTCAACTTAAGATGACTTCATGTCGAGCTTAAATTTGAAATTCTAGTTTTATGCTAATGAATGTTGGTTGTCAGAAACATGAAACAAAACTTGTGATCCAAAGGGGCATAGCCCGACTTTCTATCCTATTTTGGGTTTTAACAAGGTATTTCCCTTGTTTATTTCTATGAATTAGTTGCACCTCGATTATATTTATTCATTCAAGAATTGGGGTGTGACAGAATGGTATCAGAGCATAAGTTTTCTTTCATGTCTCTGATAACCATAAGCTTTTTGATGTCGAGTCTAGAATAGTATCTCTAGACTTCTAAGAATGTCAGTAGCCCTCAGCTCGCCGTCACACTGCCGCAACTAAGGTACGATAATAGTTTTAAAAATATACATATATGTATTTCAGATGTTATGAAAGTTTTCAAGAAAATGTGCGCCTTATGTTTACGATGCTATGTGAATGCTTTTTGTCGTGTTTGGGACTACCCGAACCCATAACGACTCAATGAATGTATTTCGTGTTTGGGACAACCCGAGCCCTTAACGAATCAATGTATGTATGTATGTATGGTCGAGTTAGATTCCTTGAATCTTTCCGGCATAAGCAAAGTTTTTCATGAAAGGGACATTTAATGTCCATATGACTCAAAATTTCAAAGAAAGCAAATATATGTATGTATGTATGAATAAATGATGAGAAAGCTTTATGTTATCATTTTAGGTTCACTGCCTATATGATTAGAATGATGAGTTATTTTACAAATCGTTTGAGAACCACCCAATAATGCCTTACGAATGTTAGTCGTGATAGCACCGCTAGAACGACATAGAATGGACCTATATGATACCAAAGATTTATGATTGAAGTACTTAGAAGTAAGTGCTTTAAGTTAGAAGTTGACTTAGAGCTTTATAAGAGATAAGAAGTTGACATGATTGGGGGCGAAGCTCCCATTTGACTGAGTGATTCGTTGTGCAGGGTCTGGCCAGCCCACATAACTAAGATCTCGGTGATTGTCAATTAAGATTTTTGACCTCGAGTAGAGCGTCATCCCAATGTATAGACTCTCACTATGTAGTTGCCACAATAAGATTTTTCTTCCATCACGATAAGCATAATATGATTAGAATGAGTTCGTTTGTTACTAGTTCTCGAGACTATAGACATGGTGTTCTCACAATTAGAAAGATGCGATAACAATCAAGCTATGTAGCCGCACCGATAATGAAAGTCTAGTATCCCAAACTAGAATACCAAATATGCAATTCCGAGGACGGAATTTTTATAAGGAGGGAGGAATGTAACACCCCGTTTCCTCGTAGCTATATTTAGAGTATTTTTGAACTTAGATTTAAGAAGATTCACGCCGAATTGAGAAAAAGAATTTATTTTAATTCCAACAAAAATAATTTACAAAAGCTTTGGTAAATTTAGTTATTAAATTTATATGCATTGCATATTTATTTAATTTAACATTCAAGTATTTTCACGAGCTTTTAATTAGCAAATCCTGAAGAATTATTACAGTTTCGACAATTTTATCCTGAAAGATTTTTACAGATACAATTCTTTTATGAGACAGTTTTAATTGTCAAATCATCACTCACCTCACTTAGACTCCCATCAAGAGCCATGCTCCTACATTTAGTTTTTTCAACTTTTAGCCACACTTGGCAATTGGCAGCCACCAACTCCCCTCCAAACTGAACTACACGACAGCAAATCTATTCTTGCTATTGGTCAAATGGGTTATCATATAGGCTACTGTTCACAGCTCTTGCCAATTTCCATGCAAATAATATCATTGTCAAAAGTTACTGCCATTGCCATTGTTTTCAACTAATACTGCCATTGTCTTCAACTATTACGGCTAAGTTTGCCTATAAATTGAGCTTGCAGCAACATTGCATTATTCACCACCTCTTCCACAATTTCACTCACCCCATTCTCGCAAGAAGTAGGAGGTTCACTCTTCATTTCATCAGCCAAAAGTCCTCCTTCCATCACACACTAATAACTATAGCTAGCAAGCAACTCAAAATGCAAGAGCTCTCAATTCACTGAGATTCAGCAACACAGCAGAATCCTTATAAAGGTTTCACTTCCAAATTCTACTCTATAAATTGTAAAGTTTCCTTTCGTTCATTCACAGAGAAACACATATGCATACATTCATTTATATATATATACATACTCATATATGTGTTTAAGCAAACATATCAAATGACTTACAATGATGAAAATCGTAAATGAATAAAAAGAAGAAGAAAAATAGAGTCTTGAAGCTTTGTCTTGCTTTGTTTTCGAACCTTGATGTGGTTGTTGGCTGTATGAGTCGAGAGGAGGGATGCGATCGGCGGCGGTGGTTCTTCTACTGCTGTCGGCCGGAAGTTTCAGAGAGGGAGAGATGGGCTGGGTACAGCTGAGGGTATCGGCGATGGTGGCTCGGCTGCTATCGCCGGACTGATTTGAGAGAGAGCTGAGGGAGGTCGGCGGAGGCTGTCGTGGCTGCTCCCCGGCGAGCTTCCGCGGCGGCGGGACTTTTGAGCGGTCGAGAGTTGAGAGAACAGGGGCTGAAGGGCGACGGTCGGCGGCCTTGCTGCCGTCGACCTGAGAAGAGAGCCGAGGGAGAAACTTGTGTTGAGTGTCTTGCTGAGAGGGTGTCGGCAACGGTGGCTTGGCTGCTGTTGCCGAAAGGTCGAGAGAGTCGACGGCCGAGGCGGTTTACAGCCGTTTCCCCGGTGAGCTTCCGCGGTGGTGGTTCTTTCGGCGGTTCCACCGCTAGTTGTCCAAAGCAGGGGAATGAGAGGGAGGCGACAAGGCAGGACCTTGTTGCTGCTGTCGACGGAGAGAGATAGGTTGAGGGAGATGAGGCCGGAGTCGGCGGACGGCGATGGCGGCGGTCCGGCTGACTGCTGCTGTCGGCTGGAGCAGAGGTGGGCGACGGCGGTCGGGCGGTGGCGCTGCTACCGCTACCGGAAAAGAAGAGAGGGGGGAGAAGAGGGTGTTGGAGCGCCGCTGCTATGTGCGTGTGTGCGTGTGTCGTTTTGTGTGTGTGCGTCTGATGGGGGGGTTGAAGAGGGTAATAGGTTTAAGTGTTGGGGGCTTGGGCTTGGGAGTGTTGGGGGCTTGGGCCGAAATTATTTTATTTAGTGGGCCGAGTTTTGTTTATTAAATCAGTTGGGCCCTTGGTTTTAATAATTGTGCTGGGCCTTAATTCAATTATTTAATAGATGGCCCTATTATTGTTTTATTAAATTGAGCTTTCTTATTTTTAATTAATTGAACTATTATTAGTTTGATTAATTTATTTAAAGGATAATTTTCATAATAATATTAAATTATTATTATGTGCATATTTTAAGTAAATTACTTATTATATGTTAAGCATGACATGAAATTGCATTTATTTTGAAATAATAGTATTTAATTGGTTTTAATTATAATTCCAATTATTAAAGAAAGTCGAGTAAGAATATTGTTGGTGTTCTTAACTCAAGAAAAATGTTTTTAAATATTTATTCATTAAAGTTTAAAAACCCGGCTAAGTGAATCATAGAATATTAAGCACTACACCATGACTTAAGATTAGCTTCACGAGACCTATTAAGAATAGAATTTCTTGTAGGCTTTGTGACCAGGGGGATTAGCGCTGCTTTCCCAAGACAGGTTTTTATGTGTATGATCTTCAGGCTTTGCCTATCCAGGTGGGCTTACTTTCCAAATGTACAAAGTATGATTGAGTTATTAAGCTCTAAATGTTTTCAATGAAATGCAAATTGTTTATTTAATGTAATGAAAACTGTTTATCCAATAAAATATTTTGTGCACTCTGCTCTGTTTAAGGCTCGCAACAATGAATCGATCGAGGTTCTCTCTTGACCTAACACGTTATTTGAGAATTGTGTACACCTATTAGCTGACCTGGTGGGTTGATCTCCATCGGGCACTAATCATGTATGAGGCGTTATAAGGGTGCTCGACGGGATGTGTTCCGGAGCATTGGGTCCCAAATGGGAACTTGGCTGGGTTACGCCCTCAGTCCAAGTAAAGCAGGAGTAATGGATCCGTCGGTGGCTAAAAGGTCCGGGATCACAGCGAGTAACGGAAAGGGAGTGTGACATGTGCGCACAAATGAAAAAAAAAATGTTTTAATATGCTTAGAAGTACTTCTTTCAATTTAAAACCTTCTAAGTCATGTCAAGTATAATTGGATAAACTGCTCTTTACAAAAATATAAAATGTTTATGAAAATGCATGCCCACTAAGTACATTAGTACTTAGCCCAAAAATACTTTCAAATGTTTTCAGGTTGGCTGGCTGGTGCTGACGGGACGGAGCTGAGGCTAGCGATAAATTCCTATGATAGACTTCCGCTGTAGCAATTACTCTTATACATCTTTTGTTTTCTCAACTTAAGATGACTTCATGTCGAGCTTAAATTTGAAATTCTAGTTTTATGCTAATGAATGTTGGTTGTCAGAAACATGAAACAAAACTTGTGATCCAAAGGGGCATAGCCCGACTTTCTATCCTATTTTGGGTTTTAACAAGGTATTTCCCTTGTTTATTTCTATGAATTAGTTGCACCTCGATTATATTTATTCATTCAAGAATTGGGGTGTGACACGGTAATCCGGGGGTTGTTCCTAATAGCCGGCCTGTTGAGGCCTCACGAGCAGCAACTTGCATGTTAGAGGTGTTAAGCACAAATGTAGGATACTTCATGTCAGATTCCTCCCGATCGTCAGACATGTTGAAGATATTAAAATTCTCACAAAAGCAAATCATGTTCATATACCTCTGTCATCTCATTTCATTTTTCCCACTACCAACATAAACTATAATATCCGAGATAGAATACTGCATTTCATAGAAATGAGATATTCTAATATCAAAAAGCAATCACTGGCACACAAAATTACAAACAATTAGATTACTAACTATACTAACCTACTGATATTGATATATGCTGAGAGTTGATGGTGGAATTCGTAGGGGCAGTAGCGGCATCGAGTAGACAATGGCGATAAACGAGGGATTTGCTTGGCGCTAAAGAGTAGACAAGGATGATAAGTCGGTGGCTGAGGGTGAGATTTTGGGTAGCATCGGATAGGAATAGGCGATAGCGATGAGGGAGAAAAAATAGTGGCGGCGATGCAAGGGGTAGGTGGTGGCGGCGGTGGGTATGAGCAGAGAATGAAATAGGATATGGAGTTTTTCAATTCAAGCAGCTGATTTTAGGGTTAGAAAACTAACATTAAAATATTATATATATAGGAATTGGTTCAATTGAGATTTATATATATTTTGAGATTTTGAGATAAATAAACATATAAGTACATTTTAATGAACTTGTCAATTAATTTTTATGAACGTGCGTTGGTCTGGGGTTCAATCCCTGCAAGTGGCGTATTTTTTAATAAATTAAATAGATTCATATGTTCATCAGTTATATTGATTACGTTCAAAGAATTTAATGATATGTTCATTTATCTCAAAATCTCAAAATATTTAAAATCTCAATATAAGCTAACCCTATATATATATATATATATATATATATATATATATATATATATACATAAATATAATTCAGTCTAATATTACCAATGTGATCACTATCGTCAATCTCCACATTTTCTTCAACTTCATTTGCCTCACTCTCAACCCCTAAGATCTCAGGCTCAGTGTTAATCTCATTTCCATTTCTTTGACTAGGAGCTCGTGCTCTTTCTCTATTAGCAGCAATAACACATAATAGTATATCATATTTAAACCATAATGATGATAAATCTTTGTTTTTGAACCTTTTAAAATCAACATTTTCCTGCAGTATCAAATATGTCAAATAAATCCAAGATCTAGTAAGTAAAACAAAATAATAGCTCTTAAGATTTTAGTGTTAAATACATCAAGTGAGTTCTTTAAGGGATTCCAACTAGGGCTGTAAAAATGGCTCGGCCCGACGGGCCAGCCCGACCCACTCATATTTTGGTCCGGCTGGGCTACGAATTTAAAGGCGCAAAAAAAATCGAGCCTACCTAGCCCGACCCGTGCGGCTCGGCAGGCCAAAAAAACCCGTTGGGCTTCCGGGCCAAATTGGCTCGTCATTTTGTTCTATAATTAATTAAAGATTTGTGGTAGTGAGTTCTTACTTATTAGTTGATGGATTATCTTTTCGTTATTTTAGATTTGTTAGAGACTTGAAATGTTTGTTATGAGTTAAATTATGATATTTTTGTAGAGATTGTGTGTGGTTGTGTATTTATTCATTGTTAATAGGTTTTATAAAATTGAGAATATGTGATATAAGTTAAATTATGATATTTTTGTAATGATATTTGGCCCGACTCGCCTGATAGCCTGTGTAGGGTCGGGCTGGGCATCATTTTCAGCGGCCTATATATATTGCGGGCTGGCCCGACCCGGTCCGAAAATATGTGTTTAGCCCGTTGAGCTGGGCCGGCTAGCTCGAGTCGGAAGTTTTGACAGCCCTAATTCCAGATACAATTTTCATTAGTTTCTTAAATGATAACCATTCTTTCTTCATTGCGTCCCAATAGTTTCGGATTTGTTCGTAGACAAGGTTCTTACCAGTTACTTTAGTAAACCTCCTAACAAGATTATTTCAATCATTGACATTTAAGTGGCTATTTGATTATTGTTTTTCCCAAGTTTCTCCACACACAATTGAATTAATATACAGCTCAAGTAATCATTCCACTTTGCAAAAGATGGTCATCCATCATCATATTAATCTTACACATTATTCCTTTATTTTTTCTTGATCACGATTCTCCACTTAAGCATATAGCAAGAATAAAATTGAAAGTACAATGCATATAAATTGCACCGTAATACACATTGTATATTGATTGCACATAACATACTTCAAATTTTCAAAACAAAGTAACATGCCTAAGACAATCATAAATGTGTCAAATGAGGGATCAACTGAACATGGTTTCTGCTGGCTAGGTTCAAGCTTTTCTATAGCCAGTCTAAAAAACTTATACAAAGGCATGATTCAAGAATGAAATCATTAGATTCACTACAGTCAAAATTGTTGAAAACTGAGCAATTAACATTTTTTTATTCAAATTTAGAGTTGAAACAAACCCCAGTTTGTAGCCAACTGTGTTAAAAACATTTGTCAGCCACACATAAAAGATGACTATTGTTAATAATAATTATTATTGTTAATATGAGTTGTGACCTAAAAGTATTGTTAATAATGATTATTTTGCTTATATCATATCATGAATTTGAATTTAAATTACATTAATTCATGAGCAGATATTCTTGGGGAGGTCACGACCGAAAATATTAATATAGATTGTGTAGAAATAAAACATGACAAATCTAAGAAGTGTGGCATAGCATTGCTGATGCAAAGTAAGTTTTTCAGTTTTTCATTGAATAATGATTTAGATTTTTATTATATTTTTAGTTATGTTGTTAATTATATATGCAACAATAACATATTAGTAACTTGCGCATTGTAGGAACCATATGCCGATGAACTAGGTCAAGTGGAGACAAAAAAGCCAATAATGATAGCTTTACTGTTGGGACACAAAAAGATATATCCAACCTCTTGGTTTTGATGATACCAAAACTACTAGAATGTTCTTCTAGACTGTTAGTCTCTTTATGGACTTAAGTGTTTTAGTCCTCACTAGTTTAGACCGAAGCGGCAAAAACTGAAGACCTGTGTCTGAAGACCACAGACTGAAGAATGAAGGATGTTAACTAAAGCAGAAGTTTGAAGACACATGATCAGCAGAGGCAACTGAAGGAATGGCACTGAAGACTACCTGACTATACTCGGACTGGTACTTTAGAATGCATTAGTCCATTCCTCAATAAGCTAAAGTAGTGAACCGTTGTACTTGGTGCAATTAATGCTAAGGACAAAAACATTAAATCCCGAAGATAGGAGATCGTCCTTCCTGATATAAAGCCCTCCTGCTGTGTCACATCGGCCTGCAACACCATCTCCAAGAAAGAAAACTTTACTTCTTTCAGACTCAAGGAGATCAGAAGATTGAAGACTTGAGCCCAAATTCAAAGTTATCTCACAACGGCAAAATCCTGAAGACAATCTCCACCAACGGATCTATTCGAGATTTTGCCTATAAATAGGTTCAACGTCCAAGTTCAATCTTCACCGATTCAAGCACTCCCTGTTGAACCTCTGCCAAATTCGCAAGTCAGCCTACTCATACTTATCCATAGTTTGAATCGAAAAAGAGAATACACCAAGCCAAAAATCAGTTATCTGATTACATATATTCTCTTAGAATCTCTAGGCATTCATTTGTAAATCTTAAGCCTAGATGTCAATTACAGAGAGCTTGTTCTCTGTGATTTAGTTGGTAGTTCTAGGGGTGAGCATCGGTTCGGTTCAGTGCAAAACTGAACCAAAAATTTAAAATTTTAAATCAAAAATCGAACTGATGGTTAAAATTAGAACCGAACCGAACCGAAATCGAACAGATGCAAAAAAAAAATCTTCAAAAAAACCAATTAAAACCTATAAAATAATGTAAAAATATAAATATATAATTTTCTAAAAAATAAATTAATATATTATAAAATATAAATATATAATAAAATATTATAAAATATAAATATATAAACCAATTAAAAATTAGAAAATTAATTATATATTATAAAATATCAAATTAATATTTATCGGTTCAGTTCGTTTTAAAATCGAACCAAAAACTGAAAATCGAAATCGAACCGAAACTTATCGATTTTTAATTTTTGGATCCGAATCAAAAATCGAACCAGTGGAATCAGGACCGAACCGCACCGAAACGGTTCAGTTCGGTTCGATTTTACATTTCGGTTCAATTTCTGCTCACCCCTAGGTAGTTCAAACCCCTTTTTCAACCGAGCAAAAAGAGTGTTTGAGAGATAGAGTTGTAGACTGTTGTCTAAATTCGAAGAGTTCTCAGCCCCCGCAAGCAAGACAAGTGAAGTCTTAGCAAATCTGCGAGATTGAGAAAAGAGACGAGAAGTTCAACCCAATGTATTGGCACTGAAACAACCACGGTTGTTTCAGTTGTAAGGTTTGTTGTGCACCCGTAAGCACAAGCCAGTGGTTGTCAGCCTAACCAGCTGACCGTAGATGTAGGATATTGATCTCAACCACGTAAAATTCTTTGTGTTCTTTATTGATTTCAGTTGTTACTTTTTCTTTTATGGACTCAATCTTTATTTCAACTGAAACTAGTATAAGTAAAAAGAGAATTCTGTGAATTGACAACCCAACTTTCAAAAATGCTATTTTGTAAAAGATCGTTTTTCCGCTGCGTGTGTTATTGATTGAGTTGACAAATCTTTGATTTGTCTGTGAGATTCATAACACCTATCTGCTTTCACTAATGCTAGACTGAAGCTTATTTTGGATCAATTGTTTATTGATCTATTTCTTGAACTAAATCTTTCTCAAACTCAGTCTAGTGCTCACTCTCTAACTTAAAACCTCTTGACTGAATTTTTGTATTGCCTTATCCTTAGTATCAGTCAGGATAACTTCAGTCTATGAAAGTGAGCTTTTCAAAAGAAGCTTTAAATGCTTTAAAAGTCAAAATTAGCCTTCTGGTGTATCCCCCCATACACCAGTTACATGACCTTCATGGACCCGAACAACAATTTATTATATTATCAACTTTTAGAGGCTCATATTTCATTAATCAGTTATAATATTCATATATTAATGTTCAACTAAGTTAACATTACAAAGCCTTGCTCACAATTTAATTGTGTTTCAAGTGTAACCAAAGTTTCTACAATGAAGTGCGCGATTAGATTTTTTATCAGCCCAAGGTTTGTATAAAGTGTTAATAGGCAAAAATGCCCACTTCCTTAAGTTTTTTTGTAAAAATGCCTTAAGTAAGTTATCATACAAAGCATTTTATGCCCTAATTATGTGAAGTACCTATTTTACCATTTGATGTTGATGGGTGTGCTTGGTTTTTTGTGAAAGTCTTACACATTTGACCGATTTGACAGCTATCAGTCATAAAAATCAACGATTTGACAACTATTAGTCAAGAGTACATATGACCGGTGCCGGACACATGATCTGCCACCCAAATCATGTGTCCGACCGATAAAATCATGTGTCCGCCCGGTGAAATTATGTGTCCGTCCGGGCGGACACATGATCTAGCCACCCATCGTTCATATATATTCTTGACTAATAGCTGTCAAATCGTTGACTTTTATGATTGATAGTTGTCAAATCGGTTAAATGTGTAAGACTTTCACAGAAAACTAAGCAAACCCATCAAATCAAAGGGTATTTAAAGAATAGGGCATATAATGCTTTTTATAATAAGAGAGGGCATTTTTACGAAAAAAGATAAGGAAGTGGGCATTTTAAATTTTTACTCTTGTATAAATATATATTTTCTAATCATTCTATGATTATTTAATGTATTCATCATATTCAAAATAATTTTAGGTGCAGTGTCAGTGAAGACTCCAACAATCACACCATAGCTGATATTTCCAACGTTAGACGAGAAGTAAAAAATGAAGAGTGGTTGAAGCCTACTTTGATGAAAACAATTAAGGAGATAAAAAACTTTGAGGTAATTTTGATTCCGGTATACATATTTTAAAGAGTTTTTAAAATTGAAAAATGATTGTCTTCCAATTTATAGAGTGTAAACTATATTTGAAAAGGCACGGTAGTTGACTTTCACCCTAAAGAATCATGGATTCATGGTATTATGAGTCATGCGGAAATGACATATGCTATAAAGGTGTTCCAAAAAGAAACAAGATCGAAGATTATTGTATATATATATATATGTGTGTGTGTGTGTGTGTGTGTGTCTATGATGCACGGATTCTTCAAAAATTAGCATGTACGGCGAATCTGATTCTTTTAGGGTGCGATTCTCTCGGATTCTCGTCGGATTCGCACCCGATTCGCCACGTGGCTTATCTTTTAAAATAATTTATAAAAATAAACCGGATTTGCAAATTCCATAGGCGAAATTCACGTATCTCGTGCACGAAAGACCTACACAAGGTTATTTTGATAATTTTATTTTCAGTTATGACTTATATATTGGACTAATAATATTTGAATCGTTATATTGTTGCTCAATTAACTTATATAATTGAAAATGCTTAACTTTTGGGTAAAATAAAATGTAAATTACATATAATTAATTTAAGAAAATTTAAATTGTATATATTTTATAAGCATTATATATCATAAAATTTTAATAATTAGATGTATCCTTGCCGAATCGCACCCTGTAATTTTTAAAAAACTGTATCCCCGTACTCGTATCGTATCGCCCCCGCATCAGCACCCCCGTACTTATGCAACATAGGTGTGTGTGTGTGTGTGGGCGCAAAAAGCCAATTGGATCTATTAATATAAGGTAATTACTTTTGTAAACTTTAAGCTATAAAAAAATTACATATAATATGATAATTATATTAATGGAATTATACTAATTGTCTTTTTTGGTTTCCTATTATAATAAGATATTTCCTCTGTCCACACAAAAAAAAGTCCATAATTGCAATTTTGGGATGTCCACAAATATTAGTCAATTTTCCTTTTTAGAAACCTTTAATCACATGTTGAATCCTATTTTTCACTCACAATATAATTAATTATCATTATAAACACTATTTTTTAAGTTGGACCATCTCCACTCACAATACAATAACTATTTGTATTAAAGCCTGTGTTGTCCCTTACTGAGACTATTTTTTTGTGAACGGAGGGAGTATTTGCTTATGGTGCTTGTAAAAGATGAAGATGAGGAAACATACTTTACATTTTTTTAGGATATTGCACTTTATTTTCTTAAAATATTGATGCCAAAGTCATAGAAGAAATGGAAAATCAGGTTATTGATTGTATATCTAATTTTATTTTAAAATCTTAGATAAAAATATTACATTAACTTATCTAAATATTAGTCCCTCCGTCCGCCAAATGTGGACCATATTGACATGACATCATGCATGCCTCTATAAGTTCATGTCAACTTTAGAATACGTGTCAGGTTCTCAAGTTAACTAAGAATATGAGATTATATGTATTTTACTCTTAATCTCAATCTATAGTTGAATAAATTATATTAGCATGCGAAATTATTATTCATATTAGTTTTATCTCAATTAACTGAATTTTATTTTAGTATTCAGTAGGGATCAATTGTTATTTTTTTTACCTGTTACTATTGAATTTAAAAATATGCAATATCCAAGAAAAATAGCAGAATGAATTCGATAAGGTTAACTACAAAAATTAAATCTTTATAGAATTGATAATATTGTATTAATATTATATTTAAATAAAAGTAATTGTTTAATCATTTGATAAATGTACATTTTGGTTTTGAAAATACATATTGCATATAATTACTTTTTCATAAAAAAATCAGACAAATGATTCTAGTTCAGATGCAGAAGAAACCAAAGAATTTGCAAAATAGATACTTAAAATAGGTGACGGTACTGCTGATGAAATTCTTGGTGATGGAGAATCTGATGTGATATTATCAAAAGATATACCTATACGAGATGCAACAAATCCTATTGCAGTTATAGTGAAAAATACATACCCTAACGCAATGCATAATGCATTTGATCTAGAAAATTTTAAGGATAAAACTATCTTGGCCCCCCATCAATGAAATGGTTGATACGATTAATGATTACGTTATGTCTCTAATGTCTACCAAAGAAATGGTTTACCTAAGTTCATACAACATTTGCAAAGAAAATGGACAAATTGATCTCGATGAAGATGTATTCTCGGTTGAATATCTCAAAGGGTTAAGTATCAAATAAGCCTCTATCATAGTGGCCCTTTTCACGTTTAGCTCCCTATAGTCGAAGTTGGTCCAACTAAACCCCCGAAGTCCTTAATTTTGAATAATTGGGCCCTCTGCCCTAACGGCAACTTAACAGCCGTTAACTATTTTCAATTTTTTTTTTATTTTTATTTTGTTGGTGTGCTGCGTAGGCTGCACTTCGCCAAGCTGGCCGGAAACTCGCCGAAAAATCTTCCACAGCCTCTGCCCCTCCATTTCCTTTCCCTCTTCCTCTCTCCCGCACTACGTCTTCTCCCTCATCCACCGCTCTTCTTCCCCCACCTCCGCCTCTCTCATCGACGCCGCAGCCCGCCGCCGCATCCCCCTCTCTCGCCTTCCCCACCTCGTCCAATCCCTAGCAGGTTTTGCGGAAACTTGCCGGAACTGAACTCCTCGATGGCTCAATAAGCTCCTGTGCATAGAGATGAATGACTTTCTCCTCGGAGCTGAACGCTGCGACAGTGCGGATGTTGCTCACGACTTCTCCGGCGAGAATGGAAAAGAGTCTGCACATTGACGCCGAATCTCAACACCTCTTGCTGCTCCATGTTCGGAACCGCGTGAGGAGCCAAATCCAGCATCTCCGAGGCGTTCTCGCTGTACGCCAACACGCTGAAGCTTTCTTCATCAACAACAATCAAGCAACCAAAAAGCTGAATTAGGCTTCCCCTCTGCATCTTCTGGAGATAAGCCGACACTGTCGAAGACGAACATCGCTAGACGCGTTAACAGAAGTCGAGTAATTGAACTGTTGCTCCGATTGCTCGTAATCCACATGGAGCCTCGCGGCGATTGGGGTCTGAATCAGTACACGAGCGCCAAATCTCGACCTCGCTGAGTTCCCCCTTGAACAACTGCTCTTCTTGGTCATCGATTTCGACATCGATAACCAAATCTCACTGCACCAACATCATATCCAATCACACCTCAACAACCAAAACCTTGTAGATTCAAAAGCCCCCTTCCTTCGATTCCCGGTGGCGCTACTGGTGGCTTCCCTGGCGTAAGTGGCGGCACCGGCGACTTGCCCTTTCCCTTGAATTCCGGCGAGTTTTCGGCAACATTGTACGGTGGTCATATTATACATTTGCTTACACTCGATTTACGAACAATATTTTTGTTTGAATCTTGCAAGTGATGCCATCTATTTTGTGATGTGAGATACTGTTGTAGTGGTTGTTGGAAAAAATTTCACAACAATAGCGTCCACCAACTGTTTGACAAAAGTACCAAAAGAGGTTTTTTTGTTTCCGGCAAGATTCAGGCGACCTTGGCGAAATTAACAAAAAAAAAATTAATTAGTTAACGGCTGTTAAGTTACCGTTAGGGCAGAGGGCCCAATTATTCAAAATTAAGGACTTCGGGGGTTTAGTTGGACCAACTTCGACTATAGGGAGCCAAACGTGAAAAGGGCCATTATGATAGGGGCTTATTTGATACTTAACCCTATCTCAAAATGATCAAGTGTTCAAGATTGTCGAGCCATGAAATCAAATTGAAAGAAGATACTAATCATGCTTCTAAAATTATTGATCCATCTAATGAGCTTTGCAATGACACTAGGCTAATAGTAACACAACTTGGGGAATGCATAACTAAAGGCAAACTCATTTCACAAAAAAAAAATGCGGGCAAGAAGTTCCCTATTGCCAGAATGATTATGAGCCCATAAAATTTCACTAAATTTCATATTCGATTCGAGAGAAGCAAATTCCATACGCATGTTTGTTTTGCTATTATAATAAACAACAATCAGGGAACAGTCTCTTTCGAATGTAAGATTATTCCTACCAAAACTTGTGTTTAGTCATCAACAACTATACGTAACAATCTCAAGACACACTGAAAAAAAAAAGTTTAAAGATTTTAGTATGTGATGAGAGTGATCATTCGCATGACACAACAATTAATGTAATGTATGATGAAATTTTTGATAAATTAATTATGAGGTAATTATAAATTTAATAATTTATTCAGACTCTATAAGTTGAAGTCATTATTGACATTATTTAATTCTTTTTTTTTTAGTTTTTTTAGTGACTGATTGCAACTACAAACATCTAATGTAGATAATTTCAAATAAATGTTACATTTTTTTAGTGGATCAATATTCTGATTAGTTATACATTTGATAAGACATCTAATTTAGACCAATTTTAAATAAATATTAATTTTATATTTTAAAATTATTTCATCTAGTACTTCATTTTAATGAAATGGAATTCCTGAATTAAAAATTGCATTAGATAATTTCACAAATTTAGATAATAATGAATACTACCTACTACTTAAATAAAATAAAAAATGAAAGTGCAAGGACATAATCACGCTTTTCGCCAAAAATCAATTGTCCTCAAATATAATCTATACCTAAAATCACACTCCACCACACCTCACCCACACCCACACGCATCCCATATATAAACTCCTCAAAACCCTAGTTTTCATTTCCTCAGTGCGGCGCCGATCCGTTTCCCCTCCTTTCGCCATTCCACCCCTCTCCCCACCGCAAAAATGACCACCAGATTCAAGAAGAACCGCAAGAAGCGCGGCCACGTTAGCGCCGGTCACGGCCGTATCGGGAAGCACCGCAAGCATCCCGGAGGTCGCGGAAACGCCGGAGGCATGCACCACCACCGCATCCTCTTCGACAAGTACCATCCCGGTTACTTCGGCAAGGTCGGTATGCGCTACTTCCACAAGCTGCGCAACAAGTTCTTCTGCCCCACCGTCAACATCGACCGTCTCTGGGCGTTGGTGCCGCAGGAGGTGAAGGACAAGGCTTCCAAAGATAACGCGCCCGTCATCGACGTCACGCAGTTTGGCTACTTCAAGGTCTTGGGGAAGGGATTGCTCCCTGCCGACAAGCCTGTCGTAGTGAAGGCGAAGCTGGTGTCGAAGAACGCCGAGAAGAAGATCAAGGAGGCTGGCGGTGCCGTCGTGCTCACTGCTTAAGTTAGGTTGATTAGCTTCTGTTTTTTGATCTTATGACTTTTGTTATCGCAGGAGGGATTTTTAATTGAGTTTTTTTTTTCTCTATATAATTTCATATATGTTTTTGTTTGACTTCGCATTGGCTATAAATCAATTTGAGGATCTATTTAATTGCTGATTTGATATATGATTGGTTCGATGCTCTATGTTTTATGATCTTAAGCTTCATTTTTTGGGAACTTGTTCCAAATTCAAGTCAATTCTGATGTGAATTGGGATGGTTCTGGCATATTAGGTTTGGTTGACTCCCATTAATCTCTCAATGCGCTCGAATTTCTTTATCATATTTCTTTTATTGTCAGTTTGAGCATGCTAATTGGTATATTAACAACAAACAGTTTGTGCAATGTACACCAGCTTTATAAGATTGTGGTGTTGTGCCGTTGCTCAATTGTACGAGCATGCGACTTGCAATCACATTAACACTGTTATTTCCAAAGTATTTTGTGTTGGAAAGGGTGAAGTTGACAAAAGGCATGCCCCTTGTGTTTATTTATGTTTTCGCTATCGCTGTGGATGAGTGCAGGAGAACTAAATTCAAGGTTTGTTTAATCAATATAGGTAATGGATTTACTTTTACACTGGTATATCAGTGTATGTAGTATGGAAAATGGCTTTACTAGTTATTGTCTAAATGTTAGTGCTGAATTTATTCCTCTCTGAGTATCACAATGGCGTAGTGTTCTTGTGTATTGGTTATGTGCTAGTGCCCTATTGATTGAAAGCTGCAATAGAAATTAAACATGTTGGTTTTGAAGAATGCAATTTGCTATCACTTTGATGAATTCCTTTCATTTAACTGGCATTCCCGTTCTGTGATAATTCTACTCAAGTTTACTTTATTTTCCTTTTCATTCTTGGCGAAAATAAAAATTATTACTCCCTTCGTCCCAATAATCTTGTCCTACTTTCCTTTTTGGGTTGTCCCAATAATCTTATCCCATTTCCTTTTTTAGTAATAATTAGAACATGTTTAACATTTACTTAATCCACCTATATACACCTACTAACCTACTCTCCCCTCTCGTAATTAACCCTCTCATCTCTCTAAACCCCTTTTTCCTACCCTTTGGAATCTCTCTCTCTCTGCCGAAATTGGACGGCCGCCGCCTCTATTTTGCCGCCGCTGTCGTGCTTCGCCGCCTTTCGTCTGCCCCTGTAACCCCATGCGCCGGATTACAGAGATTCAGTATGGCAGCGTTTAGCATTCAAATTGGAGAGAAAAAGAGGTTATAGACCGTGACTGGGGCTCTCAGCGGAGGAAGGAGAAGAGAGAGAAGGAGGTGCCGACCCTCCACTGCCCGCAGTGGCGGCGATTCACCGGAGGTGGAGCTAGGGCACGAAATTGTGAATGAGCTTGGAGCCTTGCGTCTTCTTCACACGAATTGGGAGACAGGAAGATAATCTCGCCGGCCCTCAGCAACGCCGAGGCCAAATTAGGGCTCGCCCAAAAATTAGGTATCTGCCGCCTTCCCCCTTCTCCCTCTGTTCTGCAAATGGACGAAGTTTATGTGCAATTGATAAGAAATGCTTTGGGAAAGGATGCCTAACCTTGAAATCCTTTAATTTGTTTTTCAACCTTGAAGTTTTCTTCTGCGTTTTCAATTCGACGAAGTTTATGTGCAATTCGATGAAACCTTGCAAATTTTCTTCTGTGTTTTCAATTTTCTTTGATTTCATTCTTGAAATTCATTCTTCTGTGTTTTCCTTCCTTATATCTCTGTTGCTTATAACATATCCTTGAAGTTCATTCTTCTGTGTTTTCAATTTTCTGTTTATAAGAGTCTCCCTTATATCTTTGTGGCTTCGTAGCGGTCGCCGGAGACAAGGGAGAGGGGCGGAGTTGAGAAATGGTAGAGACAAAGGGAGAACAGGGGGCCAGGACCGGCAGTGGCTGCTCCCGCTGCTGCTTGGCGGAATTAAAGAGGTGGCTCCGCCTACTGTTGCCGTCGCCGGAGTTAAACATGGTGTCGCCGGCGGCGCGGCGTCTGCATAGTGTGTGATGAGGGATAGAGTGCCGAGAGAGAGAGAGAGAGACATGTGTGGGGAGGGGCTTAAGCTATACTTACTTTTTCTTAAACATGTGGGACCTTCTATTTTACAACACTAATTTTACGCTCCTTAATCTCCGTGCCCAAAAGAAACGGGACAACATTATTGGGACGGAGGGAGTATTATATTATGAACTCTAATAAATATTTATCATTAAAAATTGGAATTTTAAAAATTATATACCCTAACTTTGAATTAATGAACTCAAATAATCTATTATTAATTTAAATAAATATAAAAAAATAATTAAAAATCTTAATTGGATGGGTGAACCCTTGTTAATTATCTTTATATTATTTTAATGTATAATAAATTAAAATTGAACAAAAAATAATTTAAAATTATCACATAATGAGAGTGGTACACGGTGATACACACTATACTTGGGGACAAAGGATCCCATGTGCAATTCAGCATGTTGAAACTGAAAATGAAGAAACTCTTTATTGGTATTAATAATAATCACATCTGTGTGTAAAATATTTATTTTAATTTATCAACCAATTAATATTTAAGCGTTTTGTAATTGTATCTCTTAAAAGTGATGGTTTTGTTGTTATTTTTTAAATTAAAAGGTGTATATAAATATAATTAATTATGCAATTTGCACGCAGACGAGATCTCGCCCTGCGTGTGAAATCTCAACACCAAATAATATAACACCGTACGTAGGCGGGAATACAACACTACCTAAAGTGGGAGAGCATCACGCAGACAGATTGAATCCAAGACCTAAAGTGGGAGAGCATCCCAAATTTTGAATTTTTTTTATATGTAGTTATATATTTTTATATTTTATATATATTTATATATATATATATGTATATAAATAAGAAATACAAGAAAAAATATAATACATTAGTTTATATGTGTATATTTTATCCTATTTTTCCTTCTTATTTAATTTTTAATGTTGAATTTGAGTCAATTCTCAAGTTAAAAGTAAAATTACAAATTATTAATAACGAAAATTAGTTTATTCGTTTAGAAGATGAAACAATTTTTTTTTTTAAAAATGCATGAAAATGAAGTGTACGGAATTGCAAATAATTATTTATTATATTAAGTGATTGTTAAAAAAATGCATGAAAATGAAGTGTACGAAATGCTAAAAAAATTTTGCTGCCGCACTTCAATAAATCCAGCCCCCTAAGTACTTATCAAGTTTTTTTTTCTTTAATTTTATGGAAGGATTAATTGTAAGGGTGCCGCCGGTTCCGGGCCCCGAACCGGCGATTCAGGGGCGAAAAATGTATGAATCGTAATTGGCCCGTGGGTTATCTTGAAGGGCCGATTTTCGGGCTCGTAACCGCCGGTTCCGAGCCGGGCCGAAAATCGACAGTTTTCGGGCCGAAACCGGCCAGTTCCGATTTTCTTCCCTTTTATATATATATATATATATATATATATATTTGTATTTTTTTATGAAATTAAATGATTGTGTTGAAATTTTGAAATTTTTTACTTTATAAGTGTTGATTTTTTTTGAAATTATTCAACTTAAATAATATAATAACTTATAAGTTATAAATATATGTTGTGTTTTTTAAATTTTGAAATTACTCAACTTAAAAATCTTAAATAATATAATAACTTACAAGTGTTAAAAATATAATAAGTTACTTACAAGTTTTAAAAATATTATAACTTACAAGTATTAAAAATATAATAAATTACTTACAAGTTATAAAAATATTACTCCCTCCGTCCTGCGAATCTTGAGTCAATTCTTTTCGGCAATTAAGAAAATAGTATTTAGTGTGTTAAGTGTGGTAGTTGAATAAAAGAGATTTTTTTTGCCATATAAAGAAATGACTCAAGATTCGTGGGACGGGGGGAGTATAACTTACAAGTTTTAAAAATCTTCTTTTTTTGAAATTAAATGACTTGTGTTGAAATATTGAAATACAATAAAGAAAAAATAATTCTAACACATTCAATCAAAATAATGCATAAAAATTGATAATCTTCATTGAAGTAATTCTATGTATAAAAACAAGAACAATAAAGTAAAGCAAGCGTGTGTAGTACTAGTGTAATTGAGATATATAGTATAGTAATTAGTAGATATTTAGTACTTAGTAGTAATATAATGTAAGCAAGAGAGCAATAAAGTAAAGCAATTAAGCAAGAGAGTAAGAGCAATTTAACAAGAGCAATAGCACATAACAAATGGAGGAAAATTAGAAATAGAAGAGAAGAGAGAGTAGAATTATTAACACAATGAGATGATTTTGAAGGTGGAAGAATGTGGTTATTTATAGACAAAATTGGGTGGGAGAAATTTGAAATTGAATTTGAAAAATAAAATAAAATGAAATTCGACCGAAAATCGCCGATTAACCGGTCAAAATTGTCGGTTCGCGCCTCGCCTGCTGCACCTACACCTACCCTTAGGCTTGTGCACTGCCTGCCGTGCCGAAACCGCTGGTTTTTGGGCCGAACCGACGGGCTGGAATATTAGAAACCTGAACTGGCCCATGGTCAACAGTTCGGGCCGAAACCGTTGACTCCCGGGCCGGTTCCGGGCCGCACTGCCGGGCTCGGTTGGCCCATGGCAGCACTAATTAATTGTATGTAAATTACTAATTTATTTGACAAATTCTTATTACGCAGAACAACAATAAAATTTGCATTAAAATTATTTAATTATTGGAGAAATGGAAAAATCATACATAGCGCTTGAAATCTCAAACGCCTAAACCAAAAAAAGGAGGGAACTCCATAATCCGCAAGCGGCAAAACTTTCCCAAAATACTCTCCCTCCCTCGCTCTCGCTCTCTCCAACATTTCAAGACTACAGAAGTCGCGGGCGGAAGTATTATCGGAAGAGCCTCATCATAGCAATCGCTTCTAATCTGCTGTTGTCTGCTTCGATTTATCGCCGGAAGACCTGAGGCAGGATTCTGTGCTCTCAAACGGTACGCATAATATAAACTTTCTCCATCCATTATATACGCATTTAGAAGCTCTATATGTGTGATATGGTGGCAGTTGGTTGATTCTACGTGAAATACGATCTTAATCTGGATTGATATTTTGGACCAAAAACAGAGAGATGAGTTTTTCTCATAAACAACTATACAAACGTCGTTTAAATGACCAAATAACGTGTTAGTTTCAAGTTCGTACCATTGCTTTTTCTACCTCATAGGTTTTTGTTGAGATTAGTTTGCGTATGCGAAGCAGTAGTTCCAGAGAATACGATACAATTATCCGACTGCAGTTCCCCTGTCAAATGGTATTGCCACGGTTGCTAAATTGTGTGTTCGCATCTTTATGTTGAGCTGCTTTAGTACATCTGCGAGTAGCAATTAGCAAAATGTTTCGAGACTAGGTTTATTTGCACTGAGATAGAAGATTGGAAAAAGATGGCTATGCTATGATGCCTTGGGCCGGATTCATTCGACGTTTATCATTACTAGTTGAATTACTTTTCCAATGATTAGGCTGGTGTTGCTATTGGGATTAGGGAATTGAGTTGTCCTCTAGCCTGACGATCATGATAGCAATGAAGCACTTCTTCAGCATGTCTCATTTTTCCAATCCAAAATGAAATATGCTAAAAGATTTGTTCGGCAAGAACGTCTGGTGCAATAAGAAATGCAATGCTATACTTGTGCATATGTGCATAACGTTTTGCTTGTGAACATTGAGAGACAACTTTTGCTTTGCTAGCCTGCGCAAATAACGATGATGTGCATAATATATCCCCCAGGATATGGTGTAAGAGAAGTAATGCTATGCACTCTGTGGAAGATGTAATTTTTTCTAACTGTTCCGTCCTTCGCTTTGTGAAGGCACTTGCTGTCTCGTGATGCCCTAATTTCGGTATAAGTGTCTCTTTTATTCTCTGGACCGTGGACGATCATTTAAGCAGCGCTGTCGTTAAGTGTACTATGATATAAGAGAAGTCTTAACTAATTATGGATCGTTTCAATCAAGCCATTGTCTTTTAGCCAGGCAAAGTGTCTTTAATTCCACTCTTCCTAGGTAAAATCATGGTTTTCTCAATAAATTAAACAGTGCAGGTCATGGGCAGTTTTTGATATTTGTATTTTGTACATATTATTCTTAGGACTCGTCTGACACCGATAATTAAGGTGTATAATGTATCTATGACTTTTAATATCTCGTTTGAACAAAACATAAAGTCTTTTATAAATCAAAAGCTCAAATATATCATACAAATTTAAGTGATTTTGTATATTGCCTAGTCTCTAGGGAAGTGGTATACATAATACAAATCATAATTATAACTATTATTAATTATATTCTCCCTCTTTCCCTAAAATATCTTCCTAAGGGGAGCCGACGCAGGTTTAATAAAAATTAATTGTGTATTTGATGAATGGAGAAGGGATCCCACGAATTTGAGAAAATGATGATAGAAATAGTGATGATAGTGATCAATAGACCAATCAAAATAAAAAGTGATGGGTCTATTAGTGGCAATATATGTAAATATGTGGGAATTGTAAGGGTGATAGTTAATAGGATTATGTTCAAAAATAGATTTGGAAGATGTTTTAGGGACGAACAAATATAGAAATAAAAGATGTTTTAGGGACGACAGATGGAGTACAATTTTAATACATTATACTAAAAAATATATTACATTTTACAGTTATTTTAATGCATTTTACTAAACATGCTATTAATGACATATGGTAAAAAATAATCTGGTCAAATATATCACATCTTATCACATATTGCGTACTGAAGTGGCCCCTTATTAGAGCATCCGCATCGTTTACACGATGCGGCCTACTCGTATAGAGCCGCTATCGTGTAAGCCAATGCAGCCTCATGTTACACGAGGACTACACGTTCTAACGTGTAGCCCGATAGCCCATTGAGCACGCGCCATTAAAAAAAAAATTCCAATTTTGAATTTTGAATTTTGAAGGCAGCTTTGACTGCCTCGGTTTGCGTGCCTTCTTTGACCGTTCGATTTTTTTTTAATTAAGTTTTATGTAAATTTTAGGATTTCAAAATTAATGCAATTTAAATTTGAAGTAAATTGTGTTACTCCCTCCGTCCACCAAAGATATACCACTTTACTTTCGGCACGAATTTTAACAAAATGTGAGTGAAGTTGGTAGTAGAGTAAGAGTCTCACTTTAAATGTGAGTGGAATGGTGTGGACCCTACTACTAAAAATGGATATGGCATATTTTTTGTGGACGGACGAAAAAGGAAATTGTGGCATATCTTTGGTGGACGGAGGGAGTATTTAAATTTATGCAATTAAACTTAAATGAAAAATGGAAAAATCAAAACTAAAAAAATCATGTAGGCTATCATGTAACCCCAATGCGGCCTCTTTACACAATGTGGTCCCCCCCTCATCAAGTAAGCTATCATGTAACCCCAATGTGAACGCTCTTATATAGGTTACCAAAGCTTGTTTTTCTAAGGTAACCGACTGCACCCTTCGGTGGTATTTGAGGGAACTCTATACTTGAATGCTACTTCATAGAGATTATAATGATTTATACTTTATAGAGGTTCCCTTCATACGATGGAAATCATTTTTCTCTTCCTTTTACCTTGGATTGAAGTGCTATATGTTTTCCTCATGTTTACAGGAAGGTCGGCAACGCCTTTGAAAATGTCCTAGGGGTTCCCTCAGGCCATTTAGAAGGATCTCGTCTTATAAATATCATTTTGTCTCTAGCATGCTCTACCTTAACCATGATAAGGACAATACAGTGCATCCCTATCAATGTTCTACCACTACTGTTCAAATTGCAATTAATTTTATTGCTTAAGGAACAAATTTAAAGAAAGGCAATTCCTAGATCCCTACAAGATGCCAAGATTCAATAGTTGCTAATGAAATGTGATTATTTGCATTGGTACAACCTTGACATTCGTTTATATGATACAAGCAAATGCACCATGCCATTTGCTTTTAGAGCCGCTCACTGTTCAACCATGGCGTAAACTAACTGCTGTCTACGTCTAGCTCTCATCTGTCTTTCCTTTCCCTTTGGCTAGCTTGCTGGCAGGGAAGTGCAATCTGGCAATCAGGGGACGAGGTGCTCTTGTTTTCCTGTCAAAGCCCCTGACGCATACAAACCCTGAAATAAGAAACATCGGCTAATTATGACATTCAGGTGGTAAAATGATTACTCTTATGCTCCAAGGTTTCTCATGTTTTTCTCTTAATGTATGAGGTGCTCGTGCATGGAGCTAAAATTAGGACATCATTAAAAATAGAGATGTACCTCTCCAGAAGCAGTACTGAATTCCTTCTGTGGACAGCCCTGATAAGCAGAAAAACAATTGATGTATTGTTAACCATTCTGAAACCAACCGCCATGTCTACATACTAAACTTGATCTTCTGCTGTTACCTTTAAAAATAGTTGGTATTGATGTTCCAAAGTACACTGTTCGCCGTGGCAAGTTCCATAACCACTTTCTTGGTATGTCCATTGGGGATAGGCTGCTTTCATGGTCAGAAAATACCTGCAGATGTCAAATCATACAAATGAAACTAGAGCAATAGTAACTTTAGTGCACAAATTATTTATCTGAACGAAAGAATTTGTCCTACTGACCTCATTTACTTGAAAATATGTTCCATTTAGTGGAAAGCTTCCTCGCATGGCTGTTCTGCATGGTATCTGTGATGTTGTTGAATGTTAGATTTATAAATTAGCCGAGGAAATTAAGTTCCTATCAGCATAACCATAGAAATCTAATTAAAATAATAAAACAGAGTGTAAATAGGATCAGGGAAGATGTGTATTAGTGTTGTGCCTTAAACAACCAAATTTATTGCTACTATGATAGTATCTATACCAGAAGAGTTCCCCTAACAGTTTGAGATTTTGCTTCTCGTATACAATTGCATGATGCACAGGTTTCATCCGTGCAGAGCTTCTCGAGCTCTTGGGAGCTGCATCTTCTCTCGGGTGGTTCAGTAGAATCCATTGTTTCACCTGGTATGTAACATTTATCAGAGCTGGTTATTCTTAAAATAACTGAGTTAGATGGTGATCCCATTTTCTCCCTCTTTAAGATCTTTTGATTCAAGTTTTCACCATTTTGAGCAATGGGTAGTTTTCTTCCTCTTTTCATGTATTTTTAGGGCATGTGTTTTCATACCTGGGGTCCATATAGCAAGTAGGTATGGGCAAGGATCGTCAGGTTCCCGTTTATCCATCTGCAAATTTAAAATTTATTTGAGTCTGGAAAGCACCTTATACCATCAGGTGTGTTCGTTATAAGACATAATATGACTAACCCCTTCTAGTAGCGGGTGCGAATCTGGAAGCTCATAGCTGTACAAAGAGAAAATCATCATAAGATGCCCAGATTATCAGACATGTCATCTGCTCTAAAATACCTAAAACTTATTCTTAGTCTGAATTATTTGGAGTCATTTGAGCTTGCTAATCTCTATTAGGTGCACAAGCATGCTCAAAATTTGCTGTTTAACACCTGTAATAGTTGTGTGAATTGCCAAGCTTAAGATGTTATGATTGTCTACTTACACGTGATGCTCTGTTCTGAGTCGGCTAACATTTTTAAGCTTTGGCACTGGTATTGAAGCAGCTTCTGAAGTTAAAGCTACTAAGGCCTTTGACATATCTCCTTCCTGCAGTTCTGTATTTTGCTGCATGATTGTCTGCAGATTGTGAGTGAACTCTTCCATGTTCAGTTGGATGGTGGGGATCTCATCAGGATCTTCACCAAAAGCACTCTCAATATCACATTCTGGATCTTGCATATAATCTGGTTCTGGTGTGGCGGGAACTTCTATAATAGGCTCTGGTGTTTGTGGCTCTTCAATGATGGGCAGAGAGTTGCTTACTCTAGGTTTCGGATCCATTTCTTCAGTTTGAGGAGATGGCAACTGCAAGTTGCTTACTCTTGATTTAGGATCCATTTCTTCAGTTTGAGGAGATGGCAACTGCAAGGTATCCATACTTCTGATTGGATTTTCATCAGGCTTCTTATTTTCAGTTGCACACACGATGCTTTTGTCCTGTGGTGCTGGGAGAGCAAGTCTTGCACTACAAGCACATTCACAAGATTCATAAATAACAGTGTGGTTCATTCATGTCACTGACTCAAGGGAATCAACTCATTACAGATCCAAAAGTTTATATTTGTTGTCTATGTAGCTTCACTATTGCATTTCTCGTCTTTTTCTTAATAGTCAGAGGTAGATTTAATCCAGGATTCTTAACACCCTATCATGTAACAGAAATACTAATCCAGAATTTTGAAAGGGAGATCAATTTTGCATGATACAAACCTTGCATATGCACTTGCGAAGTGCCTGCATTCTCCCCTCATTGGACATGCATTGCAATTTGGCCTGCTCTTTGTGCAAAATACCTGACAAGACAATGGTGCTTGTGTATTATGTTTTACAAATTTGCAGGGTGTCTTGGGATCACCAAAATTTTCGCAGATAACTATGCCATACCTTTCCAAAAGTGATCATTTGATAATGCAGCTCATATCTGTAATGAGAGAGCATGACAAGTCATTGAAGGACACTTGTATTGTTATTTTAACATTAAGTATCAATCTGAAGAAGGGAAGATTAATTACAGCGTTTTTTGATCAAGCTTGCAGAGCCTGGGCCACAAATATTTCTGAATTGACTCCAATATAGGGTACCTAAACAAAAAATCCGCTCAAGTCAGTTATCTGCCTGGTTCTACATTGTCATGGGAAAATATATTAAGTGCACAAATACTCACAGTTCTAGTAAATGTAGCTGAAGTGACTCAGGCAATGGCTGAAGAGGTACCCAGCCTAATCGTACTGCTATACGGCCAACATTGGTGTCGACCTTTTCAATTGTTGCAGATACAATTAATAAATTTATTTTTCTCTAAGCAAGGCATTGTAAGTGAGGTTAGACTTACTGGAAAGGCAAGGTGATGAAGGGTCAAAAGCCGTACACACTCCACGCTCTTCAAACCCAAACCTCTTACGCTCAATAGGTACTCTCTGAAAATTGAAAGCAACAATTAGGTGCTTGTGCTATTTTACCTTTTTTTTTTTTTTTTAATTGTTGAGAAAATGATAATGCAAACTTACTTTGCTTTATCTGGTGGAACATCCCTAAGCCATTCCAGATCAATACTTCCATGGTCTCTAACAAGGCGGTTGAGGAAGTCCTGCACAAGTGGTCAAAAGATGATCAGTTATAATGGGAGTTCTAGCTAATTTTGCAATCAAATGGTAATGAGTTTAAATTAAATGTGTTAGCTCTATATTATTTGCCACATCTATCCATTGGATACCTTGATTCTTTCTGCCAGCATATTGTTCATTCCCCTTTCTCTAATAGTATGAGCGATCTCGTTAACATCTGCACATCGGATGGCATCCCAGTCCACCGAGTCCAAGGTACAGTCTGTTCTTTCTCTTTTTCTGCCACCAAAGAGTGCCTGTTTTCTTAATTGATCCCAGTCAACTGTGGTCTCCTTTTCTTTACTGATCCTTCCCCCTTTTGATTTGGGTCCATTAATTGTCTGCTCAGGATGGCTATTGAGGTCATTCTTATTTGAGTTTACTTCCTTATGTTCCAATTTTTTTAAATTATCAATGTTGCTACTACTACCTGTAGCATCCATCAGATTTTGATAGGTGGTTTTTTCTGAACCCCCCTGCATCTTGTTATGTTCTGGTTCTTGGCCTCTTTGATCGTCAACTTTCTTTTGATTTATCTCAATTTGCTTGTTGCTGCTTGAGCGAGCAATTGGACTGGGAAGATTTGGAACCCCGAAACTAATAGTTGTTGACTTCTGAGATGTTGTTCCTGATGCACATTCTGAAGATAGTTCACTTATTTCAGCCGTACAAAGTTCTTTCTCGCTGGAACTATCTGAGAATTTGCTGTTTTTCTGATATAAGTCATAGTCTGGTGATTGTGCTCCCAAATCAGGCACACGACACAAAGAGTTCCGACGACATGATGCAACAGTTTTAGCAGGTACCGTAGGATTGTCTAAAGGATCTTCATTCTGCAAGCTGCAAGGCAAGCTTTCTGATGGTGTATAGTGCCTTTCATCAGGCTTTCCTTTGTCACTGCCTTCTCCATGAATCCCATGTAATACCTTGCCTGTCATCTGTAGGAGCTTTACGAAAGATGTGCTAGTCAACCAATTTGGTTTAACCCCAGCTGTTGGCTCTTCTTCTGAGGTGCTCAATAAGCAAGAATCACTTTTTCCTGTGGTCTGTGCAATTAGGGAATCTGCAGAGTTCTGAGAAGAAATTTCTGGAGTCTGAGAAGAAAGGGTGTCTTCTGTGTCTTTACCATCCTCGTGCAAACTCACAGATCTGTTTGCTATAACTTCACAGGAAATAACTGGAGCAAGAGAAGTATCTGTTGATTGACCTCTGAAGTTGCCTTGTAGAGAACTGTCATCACTGGAAGCATTCTGAGATGGCTTCATACTGTTCGCTTCTCTAATACTGCTGCCGTCTTCTAAATCTTGAAGCGTTTTAGTATTGTCACTACAGACTGTCTCATTTAAGATCTCTTTGGCCAAAACAAAGGACCCATCAGAATCGAGCACACAGACCTCGGGCTCATTGGTTGCACCATCTGATCTATCGCTATGTAGTTCTGCTGAGTGGACGCTTGGCCTGGCGGGGAATCTCGCAGCAAGTGACATAAAGGCAGAGCTGCAAGGGTCAACGTGCATAGTGACATCCTTATCTTAAGGTCAGAACCTAGGCACAAGTACATAGCTAGTTGATGATAAACTAACCTGGAAAGATGATCTGAAACATTCTGAGTGAGGAAAACACCAACTACAGAGTCAACAACCGATCCCTTCCATGGAGAAAATCGTCTGTCTCCTGTGGAAGATATCACAAAATGCTTAGGTTTAAAGATTTCAATGATATGAAAGTAGACAATACGAGAAAAAGTTCCAAATTCAGCAAGGACTGAACCTTTTGATGACAACTAAGTTTTTTAGGCCATATACATGATATGTTAATTTATTCATTCTCCACTTAAATGGAAAACCAAACTGACATTGACAGTTAGTATCTTGTGAGGTGCTTGTTACATGCATAGTACGTACAGTTGTATTGATCAGTCTCCTAATACTTAGCTCTAGGTTACGTCTGTGCTTCCGGGAAGAACTCATGTCTTTATTTTGTTGAAGAGGTTTCTTATCTAGCAAAGTTAAAAAAGATGAATCTGAGAGTGATTGGTCAAGGAAATAAAAGTTTTTTCTATTATTTACTTAATCTTTCGGCATCTAGTTAATATACTGAGGGGAATATGGAGCAACATAGATTACGTTTCTTCCAATTCTTTTGAGTGCACAACTTATTGTTATTGTCACATCTTGGGTCTAAGCATAGTAAAACATGTAAAATGAATAGGATATTGGGAGCTGTCTCTTGGTTATAGTATTATCAACGATGCTTATATTCCTTATTTCTCGTTTGGCTCTAAGCATAGTAAAACATGTAAAATGAATAGGTTATTGGGAGCTGTCTCTTGCTTATAGTATTATACTATTATCAACAATACTTATTTAATTTCTTATCTGATTCTATCATAGTTCTCGTTTAGTGAGTCAAGGGCCTTTGTCAGCTCCATTATAGGATTAGTAAATGATTGTGTGGTTACCTTGTACAAGATGCATGCGTGCAATGAACGAGTCTGCTCTTCCAATGAATACTCTTCGTTCTTCTTCCCACCATTTTGTATTTTCCTCATTGGTCCCATCAATGCCTTCACTATTTATATTTTCTAACAAAAGTCTCCACACTCTTGTTGTCTCATCATCAAGGTCAACTTTAGGCCGTGGTTTTCTTCTTCTCACTTGATCAAATGAAGCATCAAAAGGGACAACAGCTCCAGAATTTTGATATGGAACAAGAGCATAATGCTCTTTATAATATTTTCTGAAAAATGCATTATACTTTTCTTCTGTTACTCCGCTTTCGGCATTTAGATCTAGTCGGCTGAGTTTATCAGTGATTGAATCAACTGGAGACACGCTTTTCCATGTTAGAGCAATTGGTGGTCCTGCATCATAAGTTGAAAATCAGTCAAGTATATCTATATGCTAACTTTGTTTTATTGATATTAGTATCACGAGCTTTATCAGTACCCATTGAAGTGCCAGCAAAGTTTTGGTGATTATACAAATTTTGCGCTGTTGAATTAATAAGCATGCTTCTCTTTGAGCGCTTCTTGGTTGCCAATGTTGATCGGGTGTCAGCCGCAAGAGCTTCAATGCATGTAAGTGGTTCGTTGAGAATTTGAATATTTTGTTGAGTTCTGGAAACTGTTGCTGCTCTGCTTGGAAAATTTGGCCATTGTTTACAGTTTTCCATTAATGAAGCTACTTTCCTCTGACGAGTAGGGGCTTTTGATCTTCTTTTCTTAATCCTTTGTGTGGGTCCCAAAGCCAACAGATCTTCAAACACTTGCTTCCCCTTCTGAATGCCATCAGTTGCATATCTGGTTGTTTGCAGATTAATAACCTGACTTTGGGCATCATAAGATCCCTGATTAGTTGGTGACATAAACTGATTTCTGCAAGAATCTCTGAGAGTGTGTCTTTCAAGTTTCCCACCATTGTCTGAGTATGCTGTAATCTGCATGCTGGATGTTACCGTACTGTATACCTTTTCTGTCCTCTTTTTCTTATAGATAGCTGGAAAATGCAATCCAGGTGTGCCAGCATCTGCATTCTGTGTGAAAGCAGAAAGGTATGCCTGCAGAGAATTATAAAATATTCCCGACTCGTTTCTGTTGCCAAGTGCTGCTTCCACAGTTTTATCCATGTTTTGTCTTTTCAAACATGTGCTGATGGAGTCACTGGGGCTTTTTGGTGTCAATTGGCCATCAGGATTCATGCTCACTTGAACAGTATTAGCCTCTTTATCATGTGTAACATCTGAGAATACTATTTGGCATTTCCCTCTGGTACACACACTTTGATCTGTGAGCATGTGGTTTTCCTTTAGTGTGTCCGGCAAGGGGCCCTGGGGATACTGTGCACTTTCTGGTTGATCTTTTGTGCCGAAGTTCCTAGCTTGCAATTCCCTTTCACAATTTGAAGAGGGGCAACCTGGTGAGATTCCATCTCTTACTGGGTCTTCTGAGTAGAAATTCAGAGATCTTCGGCAGGATCTTCGAGTACGCTTGGGGCCCTGTATTTCTGTAGTTTCGGTGGTTTCCTTATCAGTGTCATCTTCAGATTTGCTGATTCCTTTTCTTCTTCCGTTCTTTCTCTTTCTTAGTGGAGTTTCGTTAGCACTAGGAGTTTTATTATCTGGCTCATTTCCATTGTTTGCCTCTCCTAAGGACCGGTTAACACCATTTTTCCGAACATACTTCCTCTTGACTCTCGTGGTGTCTTGAGGAACATTAGTTTTCTGTGCACTTGATTTAGGAGTTCTCTTTTTTTGACCTTCAATTATGACCTTTGGCCTGTGCTTTTTCCTCCTGGTCTTCTGCTGAGGGGTTTTGAGCAAATCAGCTTCGTCCATGCCTCCCTTGTCAGGCTTGTGATTCTCCTGCAACTCTGTTGACGTGACTTCACTCAATTGATCGTTCACCAGAGGGGACTTTTCTTTCTCATGTAGTCGCATCACTCCATCCCTGGTGATGTTCTTTTCTCCCGTATGTGCTTCATCTATGCTTGAATGTTTCATTGCAGACTCCTGCTGGTCACCTCTGTTTGTCTTCTCTGGTGTTATAGGTTCAAATTGACACACAGTATTTCTCAAAGCTGCATCGGTAATCACTCTGGGTGGTGAATTCAGATCAAGTAAGTGCCGAGAGGGGATTGAACTCCTATCTGTTAGAGACGAGCAGATTCATATTTAGTAGAGGAGATAAAACATTGCATGCATAAGTAGGTTGCATAGATATTTTTCAGATTCTTGCTATATGATTACTTTTAAGTTTCAATTGTTCCTAATTAATATAGTTGTAGAGAGCAGCCTCAAGATGTGTGCCTTCAACTAACTCCTCTTTGGCTGTTACAGTGGTTTTCTATACCAAGGAAAGCTTTCCTCCACTTTGATACACACTGTTGCATAATGCATTAATGCAAATATTATTGTTGTTTCATGTCAAGTGAATGTCTGCTTCCATAATTAATTCTTGCACTAATTTTTTTGCTTGTTAGAAACACTGTAAAGCGGCATTTTCTTCTCATATTGCAAACTCACAATTTAGCAGGATTCTGTACAACTTTGTGAAAACAGCTTATGAACTAGGTGGTTTCAGGTTCTATTTAATGGGTGGGGGAATCTGAGCTCTTGAGCAAGTTATCTGCCTCAAGGTTCTCTACTAGTAGATAATAGAATAGATACAAGTCAATGTCATTTTGTTGTAATCATTAATGGGAACATTTAGACATGAAATTTTCTATGATAATCAGATGGTGAACATACCAATGACAGTGTTGGATATTCTCCCTTCTGCATCAAAATTTGCTCCAAGCATGGCGTGTTGATCTTGCAGGGAGGCATTTCCAGAGCTCATAGTGAACTGCCTTCCCTCAACTCGTGGATGAAAATAGGGAGTTGAAACCCTGCTCCTATCAAGTGGGTCTTCTAGAAAACCATGATCAACTTGAGGGTGAAAACAGGAAGAGGAAGCACTACTGCTTGTGGCAAAACTATTTTGCGTGAGGGCATTCTCTGTTTCTGCTTTCTTGCCCATCGCCGCCTCCAAGAGACTCCCAAATGTGACATTTGACCATTCATTATTGATGGAGAACTTGTCATATGTGCTTAAACCCTTTCCAAACATGTGGGAATTGGCAGCCTCTCCGGCCACCCAACTCTCGAAATGAATCAGATTCTCCTCATAAACATGGGAATGAGTGGTCATGCCCGCGTGCCAGTTGTTGGCAACTCTACTTGCATTATTAACATTAATTGAAGCATGGCATGCAGACTCTCTCTGCTGCACAAATTCTTCCGACCCAGATAGACTTGCTTGAGCCACCTGGTTAGTGGTAGCTAATCTTTCCTTTTCTAGACAATTTGCCTGCACCGTCTGATTTTCTCCCCAATTCGTGCAGATCGGTGGCCAGCTTGTCGAAGTGGCTTTAGCTGGGGTTGCTGGAATCCATGAAGAACCGATCTGGAGCTCATCCGGTTTTGAAGCTGTATCTTCTCTTCTAACTGACATCCCGCTACCAGCAGGACTGGTAAAACTCCAATCTTCAGCTGCAATTTTAGGATTTTTTTTGCTCTCTTTAGAAAAACACCTTAATTAATTCCTCGACCGACAGCACGACTTGCTAATTGCTCAACCACATTTCCTGTCATTCTCATCCGGCATAAAATTTTCTGCAAATTCAGTAAAAAATAGTCAGGAAAAGCCAAAATTTTTGGACCCATGCAGCGAATTATACAAGGAACACTTCCCCCCATACTTGAAACTCATAATACCAAATTCAAGATGACAGATCTCGCAATATAGAAATTCAGGAAGATGCAGCTTGTTTCTATGATAGAGATAAGGCAGAAATGGGGGTAGAGGACAGAGGAAGCGCGGTTAATTGTATATTAATTCACAGATAAACAACCGAGAGCAAATATTTTTCAAGATGAAAGACTGGAGGAGGAATAAATTTGGGGAAGGGGATATAATCTGTTGTTAATTCGTAAATGCCATTCTTACCAATTCTGATGAAAAAAGAAAAAGCATTAGAAAGTGCCAAAAAAGCTGAATATGCTGTTGAATTGAAACTCACCTAAAATTCGATTCCTGGTGAAAGATCTCGTGAACCGATTGTCGAGCTGCCGAACGGCGAAAGAGAAATCGAGAGCACAGCAAATTCGTAGGTGGGTAGAGAGAGAGAGAGAGAAACAGACAAGCAGAAAGACCAGGGCTTCTTATTCAAGTATAGAGAGAGAACCTCTGAAACTGATAAATCTTTTTTTCTTTTCTTTTTTCTCGCTAACCACTTAGATGATTCATTGTGATATCGGTTCCGCTTTCTCCATGTCAAATCATGCACAAGTGATTTGAGCGCGCGGAATTTAATGTGATTGAGCGAAAGTTATAATAAAATAATAATTTTTTGAATTTTACCGACGAAAATAATTTTTACGATGGTAACGAATTTAGAGATCAATTTATGATCGAATAGTTTTATTTTTACTGAATGAGTTCTTTAGATGTTTAAAAAGTCTTTTTTAGGTTGGGTTGTTGCGTTCGTATAAGTTTTTTAAATTTAATTTAAAAAATGAGGTTTGAGTAATAATTCGAGAATATTTAATAACCACGATGCGATTCAATAGCGTAGATAAGATATGTTGAGAATTTTGGTGGACCATGATGACAAAAATAACAAAAATGAAACACGTGAATAAGCTATACATAGTTAACACTTCCAGTCCCAGGACTTCTTTTGATTGTTACAATTACTTAATACCCTTTAATATCTAGCACTATAGTATTTGTTACAATTAATATCGTAGTCAAATAAATGACTTTTAGCTTTTATTATTTTTAACTAATATGGCGTTTTTATCCATTCGCTCTACAGTTGAATTATTCTTTTCACTATAATGAGATCTTTTCGAGAGTCACGGGCTTCTGTTTGTTGCACTGAGATTATATACAAATCCAAACTTCGTTTAATTGTTTATAGAAAAGGATGCGGGAGTATATCTATCATGCATGGTTTAGATTATGTTGTTATCTTTTTAGGGGAATATTAGTTTCTTTTCTAACTGACCCTAGGAAGTCTAATTTAAATATCGTAGTCTGCTTTTTACCGTTAGAAAAAGTGGTTTATTTTTATATTAATAATTTGTTGTCGTATTTGATTGACTTGGTAGTAAATATATTAAACTGTACATAAATAATCCAACAGAATTGATATTATTTATTTTATTATATAAAAATGGTAAATGACTGTTTATTTTAAGAAGGGTTTTAAATTGAGGTGACTTAGCACTCCCAGCAGATCACCTAAATGCATCACTAACTCTAAATTTAGGCTAAAACAATTGAAAATGAGCTAAAAAATGCATCCAGCAGATCCCCTAAATTAGATGGGGCCCACAAAAAAATTTACACCTACCTAAATTCAATCTTAAATTTACACCCATCCTAAATTTATTTTAAGCTTATAATTAGTAGGGCCCACACATAATTATTGTTTTTATGTAGAAAATAGGAGATCTGGTGTATGTATTTATAAAATCGAGATCTTAAAATTAAATAGGGAAGCTTTAGGGAGGAATATAGGAGCATAATTTTGGGATTTTTGCTGGGAGTGCTCTTACTTAATTATAAAAAGAGACATACATCTTATTATTTTTTAAATGTTTAATTTTAGAGTAAAAGAGCTAAGTCCAAAATGTAAGTACTATGGTAACTATTAACATGGATTAGTCCGATATGCACAAATTAAAGAACATTTTGTTCGTGTTTTAGCCATACAAAAATAGGAGATAAGTTTTTACCTAAAAAAGAGAAAAAAAAGTTGGAAATACTGTAAAAGAATTCACCTTTAACACGCGCAAGCACATACCATGATCAATTGATTGTGTTTTTGATTGACAGATCTTGATTTTTTGATCCATTAGTCCATTGGTTAGTTAGTCATACTATCATGATGTCACTTATGATTTCTTACTTGAGCTTAAAAATAGTAATCGATTAGTTAAATGCATGTACTTGCTCTTCTAGAAACTATCGTATCCACAACCTCTATTAACTAATCGATTACTAATAGAAATTTAATGGGGTAATTGCTTGTAAATCCATAACATTTACACGGAATTGGTTTTTGCACCTATTTTTATTTTTCTTCTTTTAAATACCTAACCTTTAGTTTTTGTCTGAAATTTATCCGGCGACCGATTTTTTCTTACGCCAGTGTCGGAAATGCCACTGTGGCAACCGAAATTGATGAGGTGGCAGCCGGAATTGCCACCTAGACCTATTTTTTACATGTGGAAAACAAAGTAAAAAAAAAAAAGAAAAAAATGAAAATCCCCCCCGTCTTCTTCCCTCTGTTGCCACCACCATCGCCGCTCCCTCCCCCACCCGCCGCTGCTCTCATCAAACACCCCCGCACAACACTTCTTCTCCTCAGATTCCACCGTTGCCGATGACCCTTAAGCTCCGGTGAACGGCCGCAGATCGTTGTTTTGAGGGAGAATAAAACCCAAGGACCATGGAAACACCAAAGACCACCAGCGCGCCGCCCCAACCTCTGAAATCCGACCACCAGTGCCCGACCCTAGCCACAGACCACCAGAATCACACCTCCAGCCACTATCTCCAACCGCGGCCCACTCCAAACTCGGCTGACCCTCCCTCTCTGAAATTTCGGCTACAGTAGACACTTCTCCTTCTTCCTCGACAACCTCCGACCTCCCCCCTCTCTGAAATTCCAGCGATAGCAGCAGCGATCGACCTCCCAACCTCCACCGCCATCGTCTCTTCCTCAAACCCCATCCATCTGAAAACCCCCCTTCAATCCCAACAGAGCCCTAATTCTACCAGCACATAAAGACATTTTTTTTTCCTTCTTTTCAAAACAAATCAAGTCAGGTCGGAGATTTAGAGGAAGGCGACGAGGATGGAGTTTTGGGGGGAAGTGGCGGAGCCGAGGTGGGGGAAGGGAAAGGGTGAACGACCGCCAATGTAAAAATCGAGTCTTGCATCTCTAATTTTTCTGTTGAGATTTCAGCCACCATAATCGGATTCCATTGAGGCAGTAGCAGCACCGAGGTAGGGGAAGGGGAGGGGACGGCGGAGGGCGTCGGTGTGTGGAGGTGGCAGGGGGCAGCGCCGAATGGAGGGAGGGGGATTTAGAGTTAATTGTGAAAAAAAGTTTACATCAGAATTGTCTATTGTGCTGATATTTTGTGCTTTTTTTTGCTGATATTTTTTTTAATAAAACAAGACTTTATTTTTATTAAATGACGATTTTATATAAAAAAAAAAGAAAAGAAAAAACCTAAAAAAAACCCTTGAAAGCACAGAAGGAGCAGACTAAGGGCCGAACCTCATTAAAACCTTTTCACTGAAAACCCAGTGGGAAAAACCGTGAAAAGGAAAAAGAGTACTCGTCTAAACACAAAACGAAAGTAGGGAAGAGCGGAAGGGAAAGTTTCCGGAACTCCGGCCTAACCATCGTCCCCAAACTATCCCGGCTCTCACCCCACGAAAAAAAACTAAACGGGCGGTTAGAACCAAACAGCCACCCATCAGCCCCAACTACCGTTTCTGACGCAGATGGCTATGCGAAGCCATGTCAAGACGAACCGCAGCCCTAATCTCCTCAATCTCGTGCGGCCACCACCCTTCCGAACGTTGTTGGTTAGCCATTAAATCGGCCGCCTTGTTTCCTTATCTAAAGATGTGAGAAACCTGCAGCGAGAAATCATCTAACATCTTTAAAATCCTATTCCACGCCGCCTTAAAACGCCAAGGCACATTCAAAGAACGAGAATTAAGAATGAGTATCACGTAGGTGGAATCGGCTTCAATCCAAAGTCTGTGCCATCCACGATTGTGAGCAATTTGAATCGCCGAGATAACTGCCAGTAGCTCTGCTTCAAAGGCAAAACCCGAGCCACCTTTGAAGTGAAAACAACCACGCACCACATTCCAGTTATCTCTAAACACCCCACCTGCAGCAATAGTGCCCGGAGTTCCCGTCGCTGAACCATCAGTATTCACTTTGATCCACGGCGCCACCGGTGGCCACCAATGTACCTCCACAAACTCCGGAAGAGGAGCACTCCTGATATTAACACCCACTGCCCGGAGAATCAGATAATCCGACCAAGAATTCCACATGTAGCCTAATTTAGCAAAGTTATTATCAATCTCTTTGAAAGCAACTTTCACAGTGTGGATGACACGACGTGCTTCGAACTTTTGATTATCAAAGATACAATTGTTTCTCTGCATCCAAATGGCCCAGATGACCGTGATGATACCCGCTTTCCAGAAATTACCGATGAGGGGACTAAGTTTATACTGCCAAGCTACAACCAAAAAACTATGAATATCACTCTCTTGCAACCCTTGCGTGAAATTGAACCACCCAAGGAACGTAACCCAAATATTCTTCACACGCTCACAATTCCAGAAAAGGTGATCCTGAGACTCACTTCCTTTTAAGCAAAGCAAACAAACGTTAGGCGTGATCATACCGTAGCGGATAAGGCGATCATAAGTCGGCATTCTATTATGAAGAAGACGCCAACAGATCAAGGAACGTCGAATCGGAATAAAGGATTCCCAAAGCCAAGAACCCCAAGACACCTTCGGAAAATGATGTCAATGCTTGTTGAAGGCCAGCGCAGT
This sequence comes from Salvia miltiorrhiza, assembly GCF_028751815.1. Classification (NCBI taxonomy): domain Eukaryota; kingdom Viridiplantae; phylum Streptophyta; class Magnoliopsida; order Lamiales; family Lamiaceae; genus Salvia; species Salvia miltiorrhiza. The sequence goes on along the minus strand of NC_080394.1, from coordinate 35,757,181 downwards.
AGTGACATTCCCGTGCAACGAGGGTTTCCAGAAACGCACATCTCCGTCAGTGCCCAGAGGAGTGAGCAAAATATCACACACTATCTCAGGAAAAGCATTAACAAAGGCTTGCGTGAAATGCCAGACCCCATCATAGAAGTAATCTGCCACCGATTGAGTAAGAAACAGAAGCATGAAATGTGGAATACCGCATTTATTCAAAAGATTATACCCAAGCCAGTCGTCATACCAGAACGAAGTAGAAGCGCCATCACCAATATACGAGTACGAATCCGCCACCAAACCATCAATTTCCTCACGTAAGCTCATCCAGATAGTAGAAGCAGCCACCAGAGATTTACTACGCCCAAAGCGATCGAGATATCTATCTCTAATTAAATCATATCCGAACTCACGCCCACCAACCACCTTCCACGCCATTTTCATGAGATAGCTCTTATTCATGAGGTCGAACGACCTTACCCCGAGACCGCCCTCCTCCTTAATCGAGCAGACCCTTTTCCAACTCATAGAACAGGACGGCGTTTGCTTGATGTTGCCAGTCCAAAGAAAATTACGGCAGCACGCATCGAGCTCCTTAATAAGAGCTGTCGGCCATCTATAAACCATCATGGAGTGCGTCAGGGAGCTTTGGATAACCGACCTGATCAGGCAAATCCTCCCAGCCATCGACAACTGTAATCCCTTCCATCTCGCGAACTTGTTGATCACACGATCATGTATCGGTCGAAGATATGAAGCACGCACACGGCCCTTAAAGATAAGAACCCCAAGGTAAGAAATCGGAAAATTGCCCTGAGAAAACCTCAATATGCTCCGTATAGCCCTGCAGGTCTGAGATGGAACTTTGCTAGTAAAAAAAATTTGCGACTTATCCTGGCTAACAATTTGATCAGAAATTTGACCATAATACTCCATAATTTTCTGAATGGTATGAGCGTTCGTGACCGTGGCATGACAGAAAACCAGAATATCATCCGCATATAAAAGATGAGTGGGAAAATTAATTCCCTGTGTCATTTGCATCGGTGTAAGGGTGCCCGCGCTAACACAATTTGCAAAGAGCCTACCAAGAACATCCTCGGCGATTCCAAAAAGAATCAGAGAAAGAGGATCGCCCTGACGAACACCCCTTGAACACGCAAAATAGCCTTTAAGCTGACCATTGTACAGAATAGAAATCCTAGCCGAATGAAGCAGAATCTCAATCCAACTAATGAACTTTGGATCATAGCCAGCAACACGAAGAACGTTAAGCAGAAAGTCCCAGTGAAGAGTATCAAAAGCTTTTTGGATGTCAATCTTGCAAGCCATGTTTTGACCACGGCTCGTACGATGCATACAGTTCACTCCTTCCGACCCAATCAGAATACAATCGTGAATGGAACGGCCGCTAATAAAACCAAACTTATGACGGGAAACATAAACAGCAGCAACCTGACTCAGTCTAGACGCCAACACCTTAGTAATAATCTTGTAAAGAAAGTTGGACAAAACAATCGGTCTCAGATCCGAGACCGAATTGACGACATCTTTCTTAGGGATCAACACCAAGGTATTAGAATTACAGCCTTGAGGAAGATAAGAATTCCTGAAAAAAGCTTGAACAGCACACCAAATATCCACTTTAATAATCGACCAACAATGCTGAAAGAACTTACCCGAGAAACCATCTGGCCCTGGCGAGCTGTTCGGCTCCATCTGAAAAACCACAGCAGAAATTTCCTCTTCATCCGGCAAACGAATGAGCGAATTATTATAACGATTTTCAACCATCTCCTCAATAACCGCCTCCACCGCCGTAATATCAGTATTAGTATGGCAGCTAGTCGAAAACAAAGAAGAGAAAAAATCCACGATATGATCTCCAATAGCCGTCTGATCATAATTCATAACACCATTGATCTCCATGTGAGAAACGATGTGAGGTTTACGACGAAACCTAAGCATTGCATGAAAGAACTTCGTGTTCCTGTCTCCGTCTTGAAGCCAAGACACCCGACTTTTTTGCTGTAAAAGCGAGCTCTGCCTGGAAAGCACAACGTTGATCTTAGCTTGGGCCTCCACTTCTTTATCAAAGAGATCCTCCGTGTAACCATCCCTGGCAATCTGATCTTGAATCTCCAAAAGCTCTTGTTGAGTATTCATGATACAAGAATCCACATTTCCAAAAACATTCCGATTCCACTCGCGAAGAACCTGCCGAAGACGCTTTAATTTATGCATAACTTTAAAAATCGGGCAACCAATCTCGGTATCCATATGCCAGGACCCTTCCACCGTATTGAGAAAATCTGGATGTAAGGTCCACATGTTAAGGAACTTAAAGAAACGATGGCGAGGAGGAGCATCCACCATGCAATGAAGAACAAGCGGCGAATGATCCGAGGTAATACGTGGAAGAGCTTGAACAAAAACCGAACTCCAGAGATTCGCAAAAGAGTCAGCATAAATCGCTCTATCCAGACGAGACTCCACATGGGTTGGCATAAATCTACGACCAGACCACGTATAATGCAGACCAACCGTAGGCGCCTCAATGAAACCGGAGGCTTCAATGAAATCACAGAACTCCGCACAAGAAGTAGAGTTAGGCATACAGTCACTACTTCTTTCATGGGCGCCTTTCACCGCATTAAAATCGCCAATAAAGACAACATTACCATCAATATGATCCAGAAGATCCAACCACAAACGACGTCTGCCAGCATACGTGTTAACGCCATGCACCACCGCGATTTTAAAATTCCACGTCGACCATCTGCAGTTCATGATAACCACCTGCTCCGAGGAGAAAATCACATCATGAGTAACAGAAGGATGAGAAAAAACCCAAATATTCGAACTCATGTTGTGTCTTGAATTTTGGAAACAATGAATAAGATTCAGAGAACGCCAAAATCTTGAATAAGTCTTCTTGAGATTCGTCTTAGGCTCAATAATCCCAACAATCACAGGGGAGAAGGAGTCGCAATGCTCCTTTAAAACTCGTTTGGACTCGTCCGTAAGGCCCCGGACATTCCATACGAGGACATTCATCATAAAGACTGAGAATTTGTGTTCGGGTTTTCATCCGATTCCACTTCAGCTGCCCAACTCTTGGCCGCCACATTATTCAGGGCTCTATCATTCTTCGAGCTCCCTGACGTAATAATGAAATCTCGAGGTTTATCTCCTGCTTCCCAAGCTTTGTAAAGTTTATTTTTGATGAAATCTTCAGCCTGTTGGTTAGGTTGCTGGTTAGGTTGCTGCTCCACCGACTTTCGGAGACGACTCTTGATACTATCTTCCCCACGAATCATCGGTTTCTTTGCCGCCAAATCTTTCGGCGGTCTCCCCCTTTTTTTCACCTGCGCCTCCGCCTCACAATTCCTGAAAGTTTCCACTATCCGCTGAGCTTTGATAGCGCTTTCCATCATCCTTTCCTGTTTCTCCCAATTTTTATCCTGATTGTCCGAACTTTCAAAAATAACGATCTGTTGTGAATTTGCTTCAGGCAGTGTATTGCCAACATCCGACTGCCCATCAGACTCGTCTCCCCAATCTCTCTCTTCCGTAACCGGCATAGTGATCGCCTGTAAGATATCCGGACCCGATGTCAATCTATCTCCATTGACATCCTCAAAATCAATATTCCTATCAATTAAAGCCAACGACTGATTGTGGTTCTTTGTTCCCCGTGGTGTCTGAATCTGCTCTTCTTCAACAGCAACCTGTTCCAAAACCCCCAACTGATTTATAATCTGCTCTTCTTCGACAGCCACCTGTTCCAAAACCCCAAACTGATTTTCAGTGATAATCTGCGGTCTGTGAGCTTGGGCAGTCCTATTCTGGTCCCAAGATTTAGGCTTCCAGTTAGGTGCCCTAACATCCTTGGCAGCTCCCTTATTAATTATTTCATTGTCTTTACCCAGCGGCATGTCTTTGGCCTTCCCCTTCCTGCTGTCCTCCTTGGAATTGTTCTTCATTCTATTGCAGTTATCAATAGAATGTCCAGTGATCTTACACTTAGAGCAGAAGGCCGGGAGTTGTTCGAATTCAAATTCGACGTGAAAGGAACGTTCTTCCCCGTCAACCAGCAAAGCCTCCGGAAGAGGACGCGAGAGATCAATTTCCAACAAAATTCTAGCATAATGTCCAGCAGCACCACGTGCAGAAGCCCCATCAACTTTAATAGGCGATCCCATCGCCCTTCCAATACCCGTAATGACATCCAGAGTCCAAAATTCTAAGGGCAAATAATAAATGCGCATCCAAACTTCACAAAGTGAGGAAATTTCTTTATAGGGATCGAAGAATCTTACCCATTCGCGTAATCGCATGGTTCCGAAAGGTAACTCCCAAGAGGTGCTTTTCTGAACTAACGCCTTGTCTTCAGCGGTATTAAATTTAATAGTGTAGAAGCTCTTTCCCATGGGGATGATTTGCCAAGCATTGTCAAAATTCCAAGCCACCTGAAGATCACGTTTAAGATCCGTGAGAAGACGCGGCTTCTCTCCTTTCCTAAGAAGAAGACGACCAATTAAAGCATGCTCAAATTGATTTATCTTGGGCAGCAGATGCTCTTTTGGCACCCTAAGCGTTGGTATTTCACCAGAGAAATCCGGTTGCAGCGAAGTGAAGCGATGAACAAGCACATCCGGCGTACGTTCAATTTGTCGGGGTCTCCTCAGAAGCGAAGCAAAAGAAGTGGTGCTCGGCCGATGAAGCTCCGTCGCCGATGCATTCTTAGTATTGTTTTCCTTGATCAAATCCAGAACCCTAGTATTGGATGTCGTCGGCGTAGATTCCTCAGCCACACCCTTAGGAGATTCAGCAGCAAATTTCTCTTTGTCGTGACATTCTCCATGGCTATGACTAGAGAAATTATTGGAAACTTTCGGCAGATTCAGCCCTGACTTATCAACCATTATCGACAACTGTTGTTGGTTGATTTGCATGGTTGGCGTCGATGACTTGCTCGTCGACGTTGGCGGCATCGGTTGGTCGTTCGACGGCGTGCCGGCGATCTCAGCAAAGAAATCCATTTTCCTGAAGGGAGCGGACCTTCACCAATGGCTGCAGGGCGGAGGCGGAGGTGGCGAACGCCGGGTGGCGGAGCCACCAGATCGGGCCACCAGAAACACCAGCCAACACCCACCAGAACGTGTATACCTTCGACGGGATCCGAGGGCGAGCAGCGTCTGCAACCCTCTCTGCGCCGGCGTCCAGAGCTTTTGCGGTCGCCGGATCCAGCAGCCTGCCTCAATCAGAGGGCGAGCAGCGTCTGCAACCTGGGACAAATCGTCTGGACGGACGAGCCGCGCTGAACTCTTCGCCGGACGCTGCTGAGGCCACCGAACTCCTGGAAGCCGCCACTGCTGATGCTGCTTGCTGCACCGGATGACTGATCTTCGTCGATCTGGTGGCAGCGACAGACCGGAGAGAGATGGCGAGCGTGGCTACGCGCAACCGGAGAAGGCGGGGCGCAGCGTTGACTGCGATTTCTCACCGGAGAGCCGCGCTGCTGCTGCTCCTCTTCGACCAGTAGGCCGACGCTGCTGTGCTGCACCGAACGCCTGATCTTCGCCAGTCGTCGGTGGTGGCGGCAGTCCGGAGAGAGATGGCAAGAATTCAAGATCCACGGCTCCTCATCAGAGTCCTACAGTAGGATGAGAGAAAAGTCCTCCCAAAAATTCTTTATTTAATAAAACAAGACTATATTTCCCAATAAACACTGAAAATATCATGATTTTTTTCATTTTTAAGTTATTTAATCTTGCAGTGGGTATGAATGAAAATGAGGAAATTATTCAAGTGAAAGAACGATCATGATTTTTCAATTTTTTTTTTCTATTTTAAATAAGTTAACACATCAACTATTTCTAAGTGAAGTTGCACAAAATTAATCTTTTGCTCTGAACTATTTTTTTTTTTTTTGATTTATTTCAATATTTTGATATTTTTCTCCATACCATATGCACTTGTGAAATTTAAATTGACTTACTGAAAGCTAAAATACACCATGTTCGATATTGGAAAAATAATTGAATGTGGCGATCCTATTTTATAAATTGGTGTGTGAATTTTTTCATCAACCGAAAGGTTCTTGTAAGTATTTATGTAAAGTGTGATAACACTCATGTTTCCATGGTTTTTAATGTTCTTATGATGTTAATTTTATAGGAAATTGAGTGTTTGATGATTGTTTTGTGCTTAAATTGCTTTATATTGTGAAATATGTTATTTGCTCGTACTTTGATGAATTTTACAGAAATATGAAGTTCGAATTTGGACTGTTGATCTTAATGAAAGTTGTAGTTCGTCTCGATACGAGTTCGTAGGCGCAAACGGTTCGCAAATCCTAGTTCGGACGAGAAAGATATGGCCAGAACAAGAAAGTCGCGCGCAGCAGTGAACATTGTCCGACGGGAATTTCCGAATTTTCGGGATTTTCGGATTTTATCAGTATTTTCGAGTTCTACACTGTATTTATCTCCTGTGCCTATATATAGGTCCTTTCCCTGACCTATTAGACACATCTTTTTACATCTCTTCACCTCTTTTCTTTTTCTTTTTCTTTTTTTCAGTTTTACATTCAGTTTTCATAGATTAGATTTATTTCTGCAGATTCAAGCTGTTCATCCAGAATTTCTTCCGGGTTTTATCTATTTCATTTATTTTAATTGCTTTCTTTTTATTTATGCTTTTATTTTATTTTATGATGTCCAGCTAGTTCTTTCATCTGAACCTAGGGTTTGTACATAGCTGATTAATTATGTGTGTATGATTTATTGATATCAATTTGCCCTCCAACTTGTGATTCATGATTCCTGGTGCTTAATTTCTTGTGAATTATTTGGCCAATAATTTACATGTCTAGTTGTTCGATTTGAAGACTTGAATGCGATAATTGTTCAGCCGATTCAGGAATGCATGTTATAGAAGTAGCCTTGACACTTGAATGGGATAGGTAAAACTATAGGGAGCTATTCTTTGTGTACGCTTGGGAGTTAATTTATTCCTTGGAGTCTTGAATGTGAAGGGGGGTAAATTAATCTACTTTCATAGGTGTTCGTTAGAGAAGCTTGTGAATAGTTCTGTGATCTCTCATCAGGGTTGGATTAAATTGGTAATTGAATCAATAGATTAAATGCATATAATTAATTAGTAAAAGTACATCCCTAGGGTCAGAGTCTTTTATTATTTGAATTTCCTAAGTGTTTTTATTTGTTATTTGCGTTTTAGTAAATCAATCTTTATTTTCGTTTGCCTGTCTACTATTTTAGTTTGTGTAGGAGATAGCTAAAGTAGTTTCGTTGTGTCAGTCCCTGTGGATACGATACTCGGTTACTTTTTACTTGCTACAATTGCCTGTGTTAGTTGCAGTATTTGTTGCTAAGAAATTAGTTATCAACTTTTTGGCGCCGTTGCCGGGGACTGTTTTAGAAATTGCTTTAATATTTCTGATAGGACTTAGGCCTTATTTCAGGCTTTTTTTTATTTTTTATTTTATTTTTATTTCATGGCTCCTGATGTTTGACTGATGTGTCCCTCAGAGTATAGGCGTATAGTGGAAGATCTGGAAAGATTGCTCGAAGAATCGGACAAGCGTGCACAACATCAGTCATATTCAAAGCTACAGGATGCCGAGGATAAAGATGAGGAGATTGAAAAAATAGCAGTTGATGAGCCCTCTATTCCAAATGAGGATTTTAGCATCCCTCATATTTCTGCTGCTATAGAGCATGTTTCTATCCCTGCTCCTCCCAGGTCCAACTACAAGCTTGCTGCTCCATTCCCCTGCTGCTTGACCAAGCCACGTAACGATGAAAAAATGGCCAAGTTCATGGAGATATCTTTGAAGCAGAATGATCCTGATAGCTTTATCGTTGCTTGTGTGATTGGTTGGCATATCTTTTTAGAGGTGTTATGGGATTTAGAGGTTTATCTTCTTTTGATGCCTCTCTTTGTTTTCCATCGTGTGGGGATAGGATGAGCCATGAGGTATCGTCGAGCTCTAGACGTTAAATTAAGCACTTGTTGGGAGGTAACCCAACCGTTTTCTTTGTTTTGTTTTCTTTCATTTAGTTTCTTTTTATTTCTTTGTTTTGTTTGGGAGTTTAGTGCAGTGTTGAGCTTGGAAGATGCGGGAACTCGCGCCTTGTCCATACCACCACCGTGGAGCATTTTTTTTTTCCTGTGAGTAGTGACACACATATCATCATCCCTCCAAACTTATTTTCGAACTTATGTTCTGTAATAAGTTTGGGGGAGGGGGTGAGAGTAGATATGTGTATCACTTTTATCTTTTTGTTAGCTTTATTGTTTTATCCTGCTTGGTTGGTGGTGTGTGATTGTTAGCTCCATTAGATTTCTGGTAAGATGCCAATGATGATTTCTGTGAAAAAAAATTTGGAGTTTGATTTTCTTTGATGATTTGAGCATAATTGGAACTAAGTTGCATAATTCTAGAGTGATTTTGACCTTGACTTTTAGACGTTGAATAAACCTGTGAGATTTTGAGCCATAACTGTTTATCATACACAGTTTATTCTTTGTTGTGAGTTTTGTCATGCATATGTAGTGATCTTCTAGAACTTGTCATGGTTTCTGTGTTGAGGTTGCTGTTGTGCCCAGGATTATGAGATGATTTTAGGCCATCTTTTGTTAGCCACAATTTTTCCCAAACACTATCCTTGAAAAAAAAAATTATCCTTTGTTACCCTCTTTGAGCCTATTTAGCTTTTATTCTTTAGCCGGATGATAGGGGGTGATGAAGTATATGGGGATCTTTGTGTGGTGAATATCATAGTGGTTCATGAAAAAGAAGGGATGATATTATGATACTATTTACTCTTATGAGCTCTAGAAAAGTTGTGAAAAGAAAAGAAAAAAAAATTTGTCGAGGAAGAAAAAAAAAAAGAAAAAAGAAAAAAAAAAAGAAAAAAAAAGTGTGAAGTCGAGTGTACTTTGAGATATTTGTTAGAAAATCGACTTTTTGCTTGTTGGAAATAAATGGAGAGCATAAAAGAGTGTTTAGTTCTGTTTTGTGATGATTAAATCCCTTGAGTTGTGTGGATTATGGTGATATAGTTGGGTGGAAGATGAAATTTATTCCATGCTTGATTAGTGAAGTCATAAGGTTGGTGTTCTTGATCTATTTGAGTCACTTAGCCTATATTTCCCTACCTTAACCAATGTCCCTACATTATAACCCGAAGAAAAAGACCTTTTTGATCATAGTCCAGTCTGGCACACTTTTAGCGATGGAGATTGTAGACGATTGGCAAGCCTATGGTAAGAGATCTGCATTGCATTGAATTCGATGAGAGCATACACGTCCTATTCCAGCAAATTGAGAGTTGAGTGATACACATACCTTGTGAGATTCAATTGTTTGGAATGTCAAGGTTGATTTTGCTATAGGTTGTGTTTATTGGTAAATTTTGTGCTTAATTATTAAGGATTTGAGAATTCTATCATTCTTTATTTTTCGGAGGCATCGATGAGCTAGATTTCTTACCCATTCGTATTATTGATTGTGTTCTTCTCATTTTTCGAGGACGAATAATGACTTAAGCTTGGGGGAGTTGATAACACTCATGTTTCCATGGTTTTTAATGTTCTTATGATGTTAATTTTATAGGAAATTGAGTGTTTGATGATTGTTTTGTGCTTAAATTGCTTTATATTGTGAAATATGTTATTTGCTCGTACTTTGATGAATTTTACAGAAATATGAAGTTCGAATTTGGACTGTTGATCTTAATGAAAGTTGTAGTTCGTCTCGATACGAGTTCGTAGGCGCAAACGGTTCGCAAATCCTAGTTCGGACGAGAAAGATATGGCCAGAACAAGAAAGTCGCGCGCAGCAGTGAACATTGTCCGACGGGAATTTCCGAATTTTCGGGATTTTCGGATTTTATCAGTATTTTCGAGTTCTACACTGTATTTATCTCCTGTGCCTATATATAGGTCCTTTCCCTGACCTATTAGACACATCTTTTTACATCTCTTCACCTCCTTTCTTTTTCTTTTTCTTTTTTTCAGTTTTACATTCAGTTTTCATAGATTAGATTTATTTCTGCAGATTCAAGCTGTTTATCCAGAATTTCTTCCGGGTTTTATCTATTTCATTTATTTTAATTGCTTTCTTTTTATTTATGCTTTTATTTTATTTTATGATGTCCAGCTAGTTCTTTCATCTGAACCTAGGGTTTGTACATAGCTGATTAATTATGTGTGTATGATTTATTGATATCAATTTGCCCTCCAACTTGTGATTCATGATTCCTGGTGCTTAATTTCTTGTGAATTATTTGGCCAATAATTTACATGTCTAGTTGTTCGATTTGAAGACTTGAATGCGATAATTGTTCAGCCGATTCAGGAATGCATGTTATAGAAGTAGCCTTGACACTTGAATGGGATAGGTAAAACTATAGGGAGCTATTCTTTGTGTACGCTTGGGAGTTAATTTATTCCTTGGAGTCTTGAATGTGAAGGGGGGTAAATTAATCTACTTTCATAGGTGTTCGTTAGAGAAGCTTGTGAATAGTTCTGTGATCTCTCATCAGGGTTGGATTAAATTGGTAATTGAATCAATAGATTAAATGCATATAATTAATTAGTAAAAGTACATCCCTAGGGTCAGAGTCTTTTATTATTTGAATTTCCTAAGTGTTTTTATTTGTTATTTGCGTTTTAGTAAATCAATCTTTATTTTCGTTTGCCTGTCTACTATTTTAGTTTGTGTAGGAGATAGCTAAAGTAGTTTCGTTGTGTCAGTCCCTGTGGATACGATACTCGGTTACTTTTTACTTGCTACAATTGCCTGTGTTAGTTGCAGTATTTGTTGCTAAGAAATTAGTTATCAAAGTGGCATTCATAATAGAAAATAGGGTGATTTTAAGTGAATAAAAGTGGATAAATAATAGAAAGTTTGAATCATAAGAAAAAAATATGTTTTCATAAACCAAGACCTTTCTATAATAGGTATAGAATCAGAAAAAGTCATTGCGTTGTTTCTCATTGTCATATCACATTTATGTGTTATAGGTAGTTTGTCTATTGTGCTTTTCTTTACCCCATCAACTGAATGATTTTTGTAACACGTTATATTCTATTTTTTTTTATATAAATTTAATTTAGATTGTGTAGTAATTTCTTCTTTTAATGCAATGGTGTGTTAGGAATTGTAGCCTCTAGTGATCATCAAAAAAATAAAGATAGACTTAAAAAAAAAAAAAACTTTCCGGTCCGATGGATAAGTTCGAAACTCAAAAGTTTAGGGTTGTGCTCAACAATTTCTAGTCCCAAAAAAGATTTTAGCCTGAATGATGCGTAAGCGAATAGCCTGATAACCAATAGGATTAACCTAATATCCAGCGGATAGTTCCGATTGACAATCTCATAATAAAATAATCATTGTAAATAAATGTTAAAATCAAGGAATTACAACATTATCATAGTATTTAAGTATGAAAATTATAGAACATAATTTTGTACATAATTTTAAACTATTGATGTATGATATAAATAATAAGAACATCGATTTAAAAAAAAAAAAAACGGTGAAAAATTGAACAAAATGTCAAAGTTTGTGATAAAAAAATAGATTTTTTAAAGATCGTGGGTAAAGCAAATTTTGGGCAAAGTTCGTGATATTACATGCATTTAACCCTTTATTTATTTATTTATGTTTTGCATTAAAATCTACTCTTTTATATAAAAAAATCTGTTAAAATTAAGCACATGCCCAGTGAAGTTTGTCAGTGTGATCGACTGACCGTAGATGTAGGAAGTATTTTCCGAACCACGTAAAAATCTTTGTGTTGTTTACAGCTTTCAGTTTTTACCTTCTTACTTGTGTTCAAACATTCTCCAACTGAAAACTGATTAACTACAAAGAGAAACTTAATTTCTGACAGCGTGATTAATCTCACAGGCTATTTCGAAAGAAAAGTTTTCCGTTGCGTGTGTTATTAGTTTAACTGATTAATTTTCAGATAGTTAGTAAGATTCATAATATCTCTCTATTCAACAAACCTGACTGAATCTTTACGTGTATCAGTTAAAGTTTCAGACTTATCTGATAACTTCTTACTGAAGAGTATTTAGTATCAGTCATCAACCTAAACTTTACTAAAATCCTTTAATTGAAAAGGTTGTGGCAGTTTGTGTTTCAAGTTTCGTTTTGAAAAATAGCCTATAGGTGTATTCCCCCCCCCATACACCTATTCGAGACCCTCCGGACCTAACAGCTGGACATCATCTTTACAATCTGACGAAGCCGTCATTTAGCTTCGCGCACATAAATTCCGTGCCCACAACTAGGTTAGCTAGTAGTAAGTCCAGAGTCGAATCCACAGGGAATTGAGTGTAATCTCTCCTGCAAAGGGTGTCACTAAAAAGGGTTTTGTTTTCTGATTTTCTTGGTCACAACTTACTTCTGGGAAAAACAGAGTTTTGGACTAAACTGAGGCAGAATATATTGCAGTCACAAAAGCTGTTAAGGAGAGTATATGGCTGAAGGGAATAATCAGAGATTTTGGTATTAATCAAGAGTCTGTGGTTATCAACTGTTACAGTCAAAGTGCACTACATCTAGCTAAGCATCAATTATTTCATGAAAGATGCAAACACATAGATGTTAGATTACATTTCATCAGGGATGAGGTTGATAAGGGTGTAGCTAAACTGGTCAAGGTTGGTACAAAGCATAATGCTGCTGATATGCTCACACAATCACTACCAACTTCTAAGTTCACTTACTGCTTAGAGCTGATCAGTGTCCTACTTCACTAAGAGTTAGAAGGGTGCCATGTGATGAGACATGATTGTAAGAGAAGCTCATACTGATACTTATTGAGCATGGTCTGTCTCTTACACCCAAGGTGGAGATTTGTTATATTGTTGGTTGTTAAGGACAGTCATGCACGAGGGACTAACAACAATTAAGAAGTTTTGAAGGAGTTAGCTGCAATGCATGCTAAACTGCATGCATTGAGAGTTCACCTTGTCACAGCCCACTATCCCAATGACGAGTTAACCGGGGTTATGACTTGGGTGAACAATAAGAAATGGAAATTAAAAAGGGATTTACTAAATAACCAACATTAATAACAACAAACTAGTGGTATATATATATATATCCACTTGGGTAATTAACAAATGAGCCAGCCATAACGACTAAACCCCAAATGAAAGTTAAACAAAATGAAGGAGTAATAAGTTCCACAATACGATAACAAATTCAGAGTGTTTGCAGCGGAAAAACGTGTGAGTTATGCATATGGAGATGCATACTCAAGGTTTCATTACATAAACATCAAAAGGGAAATCCGCTCAACACCGATCCATTCCATCGCCTGCTCAACCTGCACATTTAGAAATACATGCAGGGCTGAGTATAAAAATACTCAGTGACATAAGCCGAAAATACAACATGCATACATATATAAATTGAACTGCCATAACAGTAACACACATGGGTTTTCATAAATGACCTGCGCTTACTAAAACATTTCATTCATTTTCATAAAGGTGGATGCATCCCATTTTCAGTCTATATGATCCATATCTGCCATTTCTATCACGCGCCGGGAAGGAGGCCTCCTTACCACGGACGCCAAGACCGGTCGCAAGCGACTCGCGGTCTCCATGAGTGTACACGTTAACCCTAGCTAGCGACCTTTATCTAGCATAGGATCCCAATTGGATTTCCTTTAAAGTTGGCGAACTAACACAGATAGGATACATATAAAAACATAAACATTTTGGCAGTCAATCATTTCATAAACATTTCATTTTCATAACATTTTTATTTTCATAAAGGGCATTGAACATATAAGCATTTTATAAGAACTGAATAAATAGTCAAAACATATCATGCATATATATTCGCATATGAGGCCTACGTCACGCAGGAGATCTCTATATACGTAATAATAAAATAATGCCCACCTTAAACGTTCTTAAAGCCGACGTGGAGTCGTTTCTTCTTCGGCTTCACTTTCTGTCGCTCGGACCTTCATTGATGAAGAGTCGATAAGTTCGTGAAGAAATTGTCATAAGACAAAGTCTAATTCTACGTGCCTAGGTATCTTTTAATGTTTTAGGGTTCTAGCAGCATCCATATTAATCTCGTTTCATTCAATCAATAAAATGTAATCACTTATCATGTAACTATCATATAGGTTCGAACCCAATTGTTCGAACATCAACATGTACATAATCCATAACTTCCTTCTACACCCGTCATTTAGTCAAGTACTCCATCAATTAAGAACAAGCTATATATTATTACCCTGAAAATTTAATCATTATAAATCATGCTTTCTCATACTTCGCACATTTTCATCACTTAAATAAATAAATCATTTATAAATATATGCTTAGCAATTTAATATCTCAATTAAATCCCAAGCTCATTTGATAAAGTAAATCATATACTTAATCATTCTATAACACAATTCCACATAAATAGTCTCAATATATTTTTTTAAAACATGAAGCCATTCTAATAGGACATTTTAATTCCATTATAATGGAATTACTCATAAAATAATTTAATCCTTTTTCTTTTAAAAGAACCCATATTTATAATATTCTATACATTTCATTTTTTTTATGTAAATAAATAAGAAATTCCATTATTCATTTATAAATAATAAAACATTTTAAAATCCATTGAGATGAAATAAAACATTTTAACCATTTAAAAAAAATCCATACTCGTAAGCTTTGAAAATAATTTTATCATATAATAAATGGGGCTTAATCCCAAAATATTTGCTTTAAAGTCCATTAATAATTTAAATAATAGAATGGACTTCATTTAGAATAAATAATCCCAACTTTAAATATTAAAATTTAAATCAAGAGATTTAAATTCACTAAATAATTTAGTGTAAATTCAAACATTTTTTTTTTAAAAAAATAAGGCCAAGATTGGTAGGCCTATATTTAAAACAATAGCCCAAGCATTTAAATAAAATTAGTCCACACAACTAAAATAAAAACCCATCAATTAAGAACAAAAAGAGCCCAACAGAATTAAAATAAAATCGGCCCACATAGAAATAAAAATCGGCCCACTCTCTTTCTTTTTTATAAAAATTTTCGGCCCACACAAATTAAATAATAAATCCTAAAATTTAAACCCTAATTCTATAACACACATATAAATATACAAAACACACACACCACACACAAAACACAAACAAGCAACTCACGCCTCTCTCACTCTCTCTATCCTCTCGGCTCCCTCTCGCCTCCTGCCTGCCGCCGTTCAACGGCGCCGCCACCGCCGCCGGTGAGTGGCTCGGCTTCTCTCTCTCCCTCAGCATCTCTCTTCCCCCTGACTCTATATTTCTCTCCCCCTCAGTTTTCCTTTATCTCTCGCATTTTGTCGACCGAGGCGCAACAGACGCCACCACTGTGGTGCGCCGCCGCCGTCTGCGCTCCACCTCCGGCCGAATGGTCGCATCCTCATCTCCCTCATCTAGCCTCGCTCTCTCTGTTACACACTCACACGTGCACGGACACGGCATAAGCCGCACCGCCGCCGGAAACAGGACAGCAAACACCCCACCGCGGGGCGCCGCCGCCTGCTCCTTCTTTTCCGACGATCTGGAATAGCACAACGGCGTAGCTGCCGTCGTCGCGCCATCGCCGTACGTTTGCCCTGGTAAAAACCCTAACTTTCTTTAGTTTTTCTCTTTCTCTCCTTCCCTTTTTTTATAATCTAATCTCTCCCTCTTTGGCAGATCGGAAGCCACTCGCCGCCGGTTGCCGGAAAAAGATAAGTCTTCCCTTCCCTCTCTTCTTCTCTTACCCCTTTTTCCCGTCTCTCTCTCTCTCTTTTTTATTTTTAAACCCAGATCTGAAATTTCCCCCCTCTTTTCCTCTTTTCCGGCCGGTCAGGAACAGCCCGTTGCTCCCGCCGCCGTGTCGCCGCTGCCGATGCCGCCTTCGGCCGTGAGCAGCCGCCGGCTGCTCTCACTCCTCCCTCCGTCCCCAGTCACACACACACAGAGACACCAAAGCCCACTTTTCAGTTACACAAAGAGCACGTAGGGTTTTCAAAATCTGTTCTTTCTCATTCATTTCTTTTTATTAAAACTAATTGTACATGTAATAGATTAGAGAATAGTAAAATGTGTGCGTGTGTATTATTCTGTTCTTCTTTTCTTAACAAAATCAATTCTTTGGAACCTTGTAACCGTAATAGTTAGGAAAATATAGTGATTATGCGTATGTGTGTATTTGTTGCTGCTTTGATGCTTGATTTAGAAATAACTAGAAAAAAATATAAAGAGAAATTTGGAGTAACCTCGATGTAGCTGGTATTTGGTGTCTAGCTGGAATCTGTGAATTATAATTCAAGCATAAGAACGTATAGCTTGGATCAGAATGTTAGAAACTGAAAATTAATGGAGTATTAAAGCAAGTTTTACCTCTTGAGGTTTACTGTAAGAGTTTTGAATGAAGTCAATCTCTTCTTTGGCTATTGAAGAACTAAGGAGGAATGGGAGGAATGTTGGCTGCTGATTTTGGTTAAATAAAAGTAAGTTGCATGTTGAGATGTTAAAGGTGTAGAAGATGGCTGGCAAAAGGAATGGGCTGATCTGGAGAAAGTGTAAAGAATCTCTTTATTTAGTGGAATGGTTGGCATATGATGAGTGTTTCCAACACCATCAATTTATTTAAGAGTAAGATGGATGTGGAAATGAAAAGTATGTGTAGGTGCTAGATGAATGTGATGAATAAAATCCTTATTCTGTATTTGTAATACTAATTTCGGGTTCCCATATAACGAAGCTTCGTTATAACTCTCTATAAATTACATATTTTATAACTCGTTTTATAAGTCGAAAATTAATTACGACTTCAAGTAAATAATAGAAATACTATTTCTATCGTATATAAATTAAATAACATGACTTTGCTAAGTCAGTTATAATCCGAAATAATAATTATTGACTGCTCAATAATCCTTTAAATCTCAAACGGATTCAAATAATAATAAGAATTTAGCACATCAAAACACATATATAACAATTAAATAACATCAGATAAATCAAATCAGTTTTATTATTAATGGATGCCGAACCCTAATTATTAAGTCTTTAATCAGTGATTAAAAACTGGGATATGACATACTATCCCCCTTAAAAGAAATTTCGTCCCGAAATTTGTACCTCAGGAAATAATTCTGGGTATTTCTCCTTCATGCTAGACTCGAGTTCCCATGTCGCCTTTTCTTGATCATGGTGCTTCCAAAGGACTTTTACTAAGGGTATCGACTTATTCCTTAGTACTTGAACCTTCCGATCTAGAATAGATTCGGGTCTCTCTTCATAGCTCATATCTGGGCTTAGGATAATGTCGTCCCTTTGGATCACGTGTTTTGGATCATAAACATATTTTCTCAACTGCGACACATGAAACACAGTATGCACATTCCCAAGGCTTGGCGGCAACGCCAGCCTGTAAGCTACCGGGCCCACCCTTTCTAGGATCTCATAGGGTCCTATAAAACGGGGTCTAAGCTTACCCTTTACGCCAAATCTTGTAATCCCTTTAGAGGGAGAAACCTTCAGAAAGACTTTATCCTCACACTCAAACTGCAAGTTGGTTCGTCGTTTGTCGGCATAAGACTTCTGTCTATCTTGGGCTTCTTTAATACGCTGTCGAATCTGACGGACGATCTCGATCATCTCGCCTACTGTATCTGGCCCCAAGATTCTTCTTTCGCCGACTTCATCCCAGTAAAGCGGCGATCTACATTTCTTCCCGTATAACGCCTCATAAGGTGCCATGGCGATAGTTGCTTGATAGCTGTTGTTGTAAGCAAATTCGATTAGTGGTAACACACGCTCCCAATCTTCTCCTCTATCTAGCACAACAGTCCTTAACATATCTTCTAGCGTTTGAATTGTCCTTTCGGACTAACCGTCGGTCTGCGGGTGGAAAGCTGTGCTGAAATTCAACCTTGTTCCCAATTCCTTCTGCAAGCTTATCCAGAATCTGGAGGTAAACTTAGAGTCTCTGTCGGACGTGATTGTCTTCGGCACCCCATGTAAACGCACGATCTCCTTGATGTAGAGTTGGGCTAACTTATCTGATCTATACGTGATAGGGATAGGCAGAAAGTGTGCGCTCTTCGTGAGTCTGTCAATAATGACCCATATTGCCGTGTTACCTCGTCTTGTTTTTGGCAATCCTGTAACAAAGTCCATTGCAATATCGTCCCACTTCCATTCTGGAATTTCCAAAGGTTGTAGCTCGCCGTAAGGTCGTTGGTGTAAAGCCTTTACTTGCTGGCAAACTAGACACTTTTCGACGAATAAAGCCACGTCTCGTTTCATTCCTTCCCACCAGAAATTCTCTTTTAGATCTTGATACATCTTAGTGCTTCCCGGGTGGGCGACATAAGGAGTGTCATGGGCTTCGCTCATGATCTTGTTCTTGAGTTCCTCGTCATGAGGGATGCATATTCTCTTCTCAAAGAAAATAGCATTATCGGCTTCTTCGTGGTAGTTCTTAAGATTTCCTTCTCTTATCTTAGCTCGTAATTTCTCCAATTTATCATCCTTCCTTTGAGCTTCTACCACCAATTTCCTCAAATTCGGTATAATCGCGACCACCCCCGCTATTGTAGCAGGTGGGTTTATCACCTCTAATTTCATCCTATCAAAATCTCGTATGAGCTCTTCTTCCTTTGTAAGGATGTATCTCAGTTTCAATGGGACCTTGCGGCTCAATGTGTCGGCTACTACATTGGCCTTCCCCGGGTGATAATTTATACCACAGTCATAATCTTTTACTAATTCGAGCCACCTTCGCTGTCTCATGTTGAGATCTTTTTGCTCGAAGAAGTACTTCAGACTTTTGTGATCGGTGTAAATCTCACACCTGACACCATATAGATGATGTCTCCAAATTTTTAGTGCGTGCACTACCGCCGCTAGTTCAAGATCATGGGTCGGATAATTCAATTCGTGTGGCCTAAGTTGCCGCGATGCATATGCAATCACTTTGCCTTCCTGCATCAAAACGCATCCTAGTCCGTTCTTTGATGCATCCGTGTAGACCACATACTCCTTGTCTGGTTCCGGAATTGTTAGCACTGGCGCTGTAGTTAGCTTTTCCTTGAGCAGCTGAAAACTTTCTTCACACTCGTTAGTCCATGTGTATTTAATTCCCTTTCGGAGCAATTGCGTCATCGGCTTTGCTATCTTGGAAAATCCCTCAATGAATCTTCGATAGTAGCCAGCCAATCCCAAGAAACTTCTGATCTCGTTTGGGGTAGTTGGCGACTTCCATCCTTGTACTGCTTCCACTTTGGCGGGGTCCACCTTAATACCTTCTGAAGATACAATATGTCCCAGAAATGTAACTTCTTTGAGCCAAAACTCACATTTGTTGAATTTGGCATAAAGGCGTTCATCCCTAAGAGTTTGCAAAACAGTTCTCAGATGTTCCCTGTGTTCTTCTTCATTCTTGGAGTAAATGAGGATATCATCAATAAACACCAAGACGAATTTATCCAAATAAGGATGAAATACTCTGTTCATGAGGTCCATGAACACAGCTAGTGCATTTGTTAGTCCGAACGGTACAACTACGAACTCGTAGTGACCATATCTTGTTCGGAAAGCCGTTTTGGGTATATCTTCATGTCTAACCTTTAACTGATGATACCCAGACTTCAAATCGATTTTGGAGAAAACACTCGCGCCCTTGAGTTGGTCGAATAAATCATCAATTCTGGGCAATGGATACTTGTTCTTAAGCGTTAGCTTGTTCAGCTCTCGATAATCGATGCACAATCTCAAGGTTCCATCTTTCTTCTTGACAAACAGCACCGGCGCTCCCCATGGGGACACACTAGGCCTGATGAAGCCTAGGTCCAGCAACTCTTGTAACTGGATTTTCAACTCTTCCAATTCCTTCGGGCCCATTCTGTACGGTGCTTTTGATACCGGCGCCGCTCCTGGCTCTAGATCGATGGTGAATTCTACTTGTCTGTCAGGTGGTAATCCTGGCAAATTTTCTGGGAAAACATCTTGAAAATCCCGCACGATCTCTACATCTTCCATTGTCTTTTCGGTCTCAATTCCCCCGTTCAGGTATACGAGGAAGGCTTGGCAGTCTTTCTTGTTCATCATCTTCCTTGCCTGTAAAGCTGAAATAGTCGGCACTCTGTTCCTCCTGCATATTCCGTGGAAACTCAAAGCGTCCCTTCCTGGAAAGTTGAAAGCGATTCTCCGCTCTTGGCATAATATCGTGGCATAGTTCTCCGCTAGCCAGTCCATCCCCAGGATTATATCAACGTCCTCCATCGATATGACGTGCAAGTTGTTCGCTATGACCTTAAACGATCCTATGGTCAGTTCTAGGTTCAAGCAAGCATGTGTTACTACTGTCGTCCCTCCTATTGGTGAAGAAATTCTCAAGTCCTGATTAGTCTTTTCAGGTTGGAGCTTTAAAGTTTTTATGCATGCACTTGCAATAAAATAATGCGAGGCACCCGTGTCAAACAGAAGTATAACAGGTGTGTCGAGTAATGTGCCCATACCTGCCAAATTCCCTTGGTTGTTTCCTTGCTTATTCTTGTGCAAGGCATAGGCTCTTGCCTGTGGAATTTGCGGTGGACGTATCGCAGGTCGATGTTGTTGCTGTGGTGGTGGGTAGAGTAGTTGTTGGCCTTGAATAGCCCTGAGTGGTTGTACTTGGCTCGGCTGATTTGGCCCTCTCATTCCTCCTTGAGGTTTTCCTTGGCAGTCTCTGGCAAAATGGCCCTTCTGGCCACACTTAAAACAGGTATTGCTGCCAGCCAAGCATATGCCGTGATGTGACTTGGAGCATTTGGGACACAAAGGTGCCCTAAGCTGGCCCAGATTGTTTCCAACTGATCCTGGATTGACTGGTCGTCCTTGCCATTGCCCTTGTGGCATCATGTTTCCTTGCCATGGCCTCTTGTTATCTTGGTTGTTGTAGTAACCCCTATTATTATTGTTGTTGCCATCCCATTTTCTCTTCCCACGATCGTTGTTTCCCGAAGCTTGAGTCTGGGTTGGGCGGTCTTCAGGCATGGCTGCTTCAACATCCAGGGCTCTGCTAAGTGCCTCAGAGTGGGTGAGATTACCATGACCAGCAAGCGCCATCTTGATCTCATGCCTAAGGCCTGAACGAAACTTCTCGGCCATCTTTTCATCAGTGTCGATCAGATGAGGGGCATAGCGAGACATGTCGCAGAAAGCGCGATCGTATTCCGTCACGGACATCTTGTTTTGTTTCAGATTGAAAAACTCCGTCTCTTTCTTCTTTCTGTAGCTCTTGGGAATGTATTTATCGTAGATCTCCGTCTTGAAGTCTTCCCAAGTCAGGTTTTCCAATTGTTCGAGGGTCATTGCCCTCTTCTTGGTTTCCCACCAAAAATCTGCCGACCCAGTTAGTTGGAATGCAACACAAGAGAGTCTCTCTTGGTCAGAACAGTAAAGAAAGTCGAAAATCCTTTCCATTGCTCTAATCCAGATTTCGGCATCAGTCGGGTTGCCGGTCCCGTTGAATGTTGGCGGGCTCTGTTTAAGAAAAAGTTCCTCAACCCTTCGTGGGGGTTCGTTTGCGGTTCCCACATTGTTTCTTGGGGCTCTTCTGGAAGGCATTCTGTGCTTCAAAGATAAAAGATCCTCAGTATATTCCTTACCTCAATTCATAACATATTCCTCTTGATTTAATCATGAAAGCATCATAACAAAACATCTAAATCCTTATTGATCACAAGAGGGTACTAGGACAACTCAACAATTGTAAGGCTCAATTCTTGAACGATATCAAAACAAAGTGGTGCAGAAAAATTTGTTGAGGAATTCTAACGAATAACCAGATGGTAGAAAGGAGTAACTACTAGGTCGAACAAAATGATCTAGAGTAAAAACTCATCTGGCTTTTCAACCGAAAGTTGAAACACATGGGTTTTCAACCCAAAATACGTCTACTGATATTTGGATCATGTGGACTGGCTAGGTCCAACATCATCACCTTCCAGTCACACGGGAGACATCATCCCGAACTTAGAAAGCCGTGGACAACTATTCATAATAATAAAACTCAAGTTCGTACTGGCAAACCAAAAGCTTAATTTAAAGTTCTATGTCCTATTGAACCCAAACCCCCACGTATAACATGTACACAAATATATACATATATATAGGCAAAGCATACTGTTCTTAAAATCTATCGTGTACTAAAAGTCGATTCGGTGTTCCATCGCGTGTGAACATTTGAACGTAGAGACTATGCTCAAACCCTTGATGCAGCGTTTGCCTTGAATTCGTCTTGTATCATCATCCCGTGTTTTTCCTTCAACGCGTACATGTCTTTTCATTCCTCTTTGTAGTTCAAAAGAACCATTGTTTTCTTGTGGGAGCTGAAATGCTCTAAGTTCTCTTTCATTCTTCTACATCATCACTTTAAGAATCTAGATTGTAGAGATATTCTACTAATCCAGCAGTCTATGTTCTTTTAGAATAGTGATCATGCAACTTATAGCAATCTATGTTTTCTGGGGAAAGCATGTGTCAATTCTCTATCATTCTTCTCTTATCATAACATCATAACTGCAATGATATGCCATGAAAGGCAAAACATTCAACATTTCAATGAAAGGCAAAACATTCAACATTTCATCATAGCATACTCTTTACATAAACATTTTCATGAAACAGTTTAGAATAATAACATCTTTAAAACATTGTAACTGCAGTTACCTTTTTCCTTGATTGAGCACGATGCAATGGAGTGTTGAGCGGTGTCGTATGATCCCACATATGTCAAGTGAATCAATCTAGACATGACTTTTTAGAAAATGGTTTCTAGGGCCAGAGCAAACGAACTGCTCTGATACCACTCTGTCACAGCCCACTATCCCAATGACGGGTTAACCGGGGTTATGACTTGGGTGAACAATAAGAAATGGAAATTAAAAAGGGATTTACTAAATAACCAACATTAATAACAACAAACTAGTGGTATATATATATATATATATCCACTTGGGTAATTAACAAATGAGCCAGCCATAACGACTAAACCCCAAATGAAAGTTAAACAAAATGAAGGAGTAATAAGTTCCACAATACGATAACAAATTCAGAGTGTTTGCAGCGGAAAAACGTGTGAGTTATGCATATGGAGATGCATACTCAAGGTTTCATTACATAAACATCAAAAGGGAAATCCGCTCAACACCGATCCATTCCATCGCCTGCTCAACCTGCACATTTAGAAATACATGCAGGGCTGAGTATAAAAATACTCAGTGACATAAGCCGAAAATACAACATGCATACATATATAAATTGAACTGCCATAACAGTAACACACAGGGGTTTTCATAAATGACCTGCGCTTACTAAAACATTTCATTCATTTTCATAAAGGTGGATGCATCCCATTTTCAGTCTATATGATCCATATCTGCCATTTCTATCACGCGCCGGGAAGGAGGCCTCCTTACCACGGACGCCAAGACCGGTCGCAAGCGACTCGCGGTCTCCATGAGTGTACACGTTAACCCTAGCTAGCGACCTTTGTCTAGCATAGGATCCCAATTGGATTTCCTTTAAAGTTGGCGAACCAACACAGATAGGATACATATAAAAACATAAACATTTTGGCAGTCAATCATTTCATAAACATTTCATTTTCATAACATTTTTATTTTCATAAAGGGCATTGAACATATAAGCATTTTATAAGAACTGAATAAATAGTCAAAACATATCATGCATATATATTCGCATATGAGGCCTACGTCACGCAGGGGATCTCTATATACGTAATAATAAAATAATGCCCACCTTAAACGTTCTTAAAGCCGACGTGGAGTCGTTTCTTCTTCGGCTTCACTTTCTGTCGCTCGGACCTTCATTGATGAAGAGTCGATAAGTTCGTGAAGAAATTGTCATAAGACAAAGTCTAATTCTACGTGCCTAGGTATCTTTTAATGTTTTAGGGTTCTAGCAGCATCCATATTAATCTCGTTTCATTCAATCAATAAAATGTAATCACTTATCATGTAACTATCATATAGGTTCGAACCCAATTGTTCGAACATCAACATGTACATAATCCATAACTTCCTTCTACACCCGTCATTTAGTCAAGTACTCCATCAATTAAGAACAAGCTATATATTATTACCCTGAAAATTTAATCATTATAAATCATGCTTTCTCATACTTCGCACATTTTCATCACTTAAATAAATAAATCATTTATAAATATATGCTTAGCAATTTAATATCTCAATTAAATCCCAAGCTCATTTGATAAAGTAAATCATATACTTAATCATTCTATAACACAATTCCACATAAATAGTCTCAATATATTTTTTTAAAACATGAAGCCATTCTAATAGGACATTTTAATTCCATTATAATGGAATTACTCATAAAATAATTTAATCCTTTTTCTTTTAAAAGAACCCATATTTATAATATTCTATACATTTCATTTTTTTTATGTAAATAAATAAGAAATTCCATTATTCATTTATAAATAATAAAACATTTTAAAATCCATTGAGATGAAATAAAACATTTTAACCATTTAAAAAAAATCCATACTCGTAAGCTTTGAAAATAATTTTATCATATAATAAATGGGGCTTAATCCCAAAATATTTGCTTTAAAGTCCATTAATAATTTAAATAATAGAATGGACTTCATTTAGAATAAATAATCCCAACTTTAAATATTAAAATTTAAATCAAGAGATTTAAATTCACTAAATAATTTAGTGTAAATTCAAACATTTTTTTTTAAAAAATAAGGCCAAGATTCGTAGGCCTATATTTAAAACAATAGCCCAAGCATTTAAATAAAATTAGTCCACACAACTAAAATAAAAACCCATCAATTAAGAACAAAAAGAGCCCAGCAGAATTAAAATAAAATCGGCCCACATAGAAATAAAAATCGGCCCACTCTCTTTCTTTTTTATAAAAATTTTCGGCCCACACAAATTAAATAATAAATCCTAAAATTTAAACCCTAATTCTATAACACACATATAAATATACAAAACACACACACCACACACAAAACACAGACAAGCAACTCACGCCTCTCTCACTCTCTCTATCCTCTCGGCTCCCTCTCGCCTCCTGCCTGCCGCCGTTCAACGGCGCCGCCACCGCCGCCGGTGAGTGGCGCGGCTTCTCTCTCTCCCTCAGCATCTCTCTTCCCCCTGACTCTATATTTCTCTCCCCCTCAGTTTTCCTTTATCTCTCGCATTTTGTCGACCGAGGCGCA
This sequence comes from Salvia miltiorrhiza, assembly GCF_028751815.1. Lineage (NCBI taxonomy): Eukaryota > Viridiplantae > Streptophyta > Magnoliopsida > Lamiales > Lamiaceae > Salvia > Salvia miltiorrhiza. The sequence continues at coordinate 35,731,867 of NC_080394.1, read as the reverse complement.
ACAGACGCCACCACTGTGGTGCGCCGCCGCCGTCTGCGCTCCACCTCCGGCCGAATGGTCGCATCCTCATCTCCCTCATCTAGCCTCGCTCTCTCTGTTACACACTCACACGTGCACGGACACGGCATAAGCCGCACCGCCGCCGGAAACAGGACAGCAAACACCCCACCGCGGGGCGCCGCCGTCTGCTCCTTCTTTTCCGACGATCTGGAACAGCACAACGGCGTAGCTGCCGTCGTCGCGCCATCGCCGTACGTTTGCCCTGGTAAAAACCCTAACTTTCTTTAGTTTTTCTCTTTCTCTCCTTCCCTTTTTTTTATAATCTAATCTCTCCCTCTTTGGCAGATCGGAAGCCACTCGCCGCCGGTTGCCGGAAAAAGATAAGTCTTCCCTTCCCTCTCTTCTTCTCTTACCCCTTTTTCCCGTCTCTCTCTCTCTTTTTTTTATTTTTAAACCCAGATCTGAAATTTCCCCCCTCTTTTCCTCTTTTCCGGCCGGTCAGGAACAGCCCGTTGCTCCCGCCGCCGTGTCGCCGCTGCCGATGCCGCCTTCGGCCGTGAGCAGCCGCCGGCTGCTCTCACTCCTCCCTCCGTCCCCAGTCACACACACACAGAGACACCAAAGCCCACTTTTCAGTTACACAAAGAGCACGTAGGGTTTTCAAAATCTGTTCTTTCTCATTCATTTCTTTTTATTAAAACTAATTGTACATGTAATAGATTAGAGAATAGTAAAATGTGTGCGTGTGTATTATTCTGTTCTTCTTTTCTTAACAAAATCAATTCTTTGGAACCTTGTAACCGTAATAGTTAGGAAAATATAGTGATTATGCGTATGTGTGTATTTGTTGCTGCTTTGATGCTTGATTTAGAAATAACTAGAAAAAAATATAAAGAGAAATTTGGAGTAACCTCGATGTAGCTGGTATTTGGTGTCTAGCTGGAATCTGTGAATTATAATTCAAGCATAAGAACGTATAGCTTGGATCAGAATGTTAGAAACTGAAAATTAATGGAGTATTAAAGCAAGTTTTACCTCTTGAGGTTTACTGTAAGAGCTTTGAATGAAGTCAATCTCTTCTTTGGCTATTGAAGAACTAAGGAGGAATGGGAGGAATGTTGGCTGCTGATTTTGGTTAAATAAAAGTAAGTTGCATGTTGAGATGTTAAAGGTGTAGAAGATGGCTGGCAAAAGGAATGGGCTGATCTGGAGAAAGTGTAAAGAATCTCTTTATTTAGTGGAATGGTTGGCATATGATGAGTGTTTCCAACACCATCAATTTATTTAAGAGTAAGATGGATGTGGAAATGAAAAGTATGTGTAGGTGCTAGATAAATGTGATGATGTAATACCCGTGCTTTTGATGACGTGTTTAATTGCTTAAGTTTGAGTAATTAGGATATAGATCCCTTGTTTGATTACTTTGTAAAGAGATGAGGAGTTATATGAAGTTTTCTTGTTATTTTTTTTAAGATGTTGAGATGTTCTTTCGATGATGTGAGAATGATGTGGGATTTTATATCCGTATTTGAGTTTGAGTATTTGAATAATTCGAGATAATTATTTGAATGAGAACGATGAACTCGGACGTGAGATCTGAGTCCGTTAAGACGTTTTTCAAAATTTTGACTTTTTGACGATGAATAGTAAAATACTGCTATTTCGTCTTTTTGTCGACTTTCAAAATCTTACGTGCACGTCGTCGAGAAATATTCTTAGTTTTTCGATACGAGTCCAATAATGAAAGTTTTATTTTTGGACGATGAGTGAATAGTAAATCGGGATTTCTCGATAAACGAAATGAGCTCGTTTATCAGAATTTCGAGAACGAGCTTGTGTTTTCTATATTTATATAGAATTACGAGTGCAATGAAAGTGAGTAGAGGTTGAGAGGGCGAGTAACAAAGAGTATGGGTTGTTAGTTGTTAAAAGGAGACGAGACGAGATATTTAACGACTAACGGGTTAATATCTTAAATATCTAACCTACCCTACCCCTAACCACCCCCAAACCTCCCAAAGCCCCTTTCCCTATTAAAGTGTTGGCTGCTACAACCAAACACTCTAAACTCACGCACAACACACAAACTCACACACACAACACCCAAAACACACACTATATTCAACGTTAATACCATTTAAGCTTTTGACCTCCGATTTGAGCACCGAGACGAGCGCCGATCATCTTTTCGATCACGTATCTACGTAGGTAAGATCTCTACCTACGTTTTGATGGTTTTCTTTTCGATTTTCGTCGACGTCGAAAAACGTCGATTCTCGACTTTATTTTGAAACGACGTCGGATCGTCGTGAAATTTTAGTATGTTGTTATTGGGTAGATGTTGAGCATGTTTAATGAAGGGAGTAAGAACGGAACGAACCGTAGCTATGAAACGCATGAGGGCAGCCCCGTTTTTCACATATTAGCTTGTCTTTCGATTTTTGTTTGATCGTTTTGACTTGATATTTGTGCTTAAGGGTATGCTAGAATCGATATATATTAAATTCGTATTTTTCCAAGCACGAAAATTGTATAAGTTTTTAGAGTATGATTATTTAAATTCGTGAAGTTTGGGACGTTGCATAATGAATATTATTGCGTATATGTGTTCTACGATATCACATGAGCATGCTAATTGATTTACAATTTATGGATGATAATTGTTGAACGAAATTAAAACTGGAATTCTGTCAAAATTTTACAGCAGTTTCAAGCTTATGTTTCGATGAGTTTTCATTGCTTGATGGCTCTGAAATTTTAGTATGTTTATCTATGATATGTGTATTTCGTCGCTGCAAAATTTCATGTCTTTTGGATGATGTTTGGTATTTTAAAGATATTTTGAAAAAAATCCTTGACAGAATCTGTCAACTGTTGGTAGACTTCACAAAAACGTTTATATCTATTAATCCATGAAGGATTTTGCATCACCGTTTTTTTTTAAATGAAACTAGACTTCAATACTTTTCTAAAAACATAAGATTTCGATTTTTATGACCTCTGAAACAGAGCAGTTTATTATTTCAAAAATGCCATGTTCTGCTGTCATATTTTTCCAACAGTAAAAGTGTATGAGTTTCATTGTTTATTTGGCAGATCATATGAACGTTTTCTCTTGTGAAATTTTAAACAAATCTTCAAGGATACCTTTAGTTTTGGCTGATTAAATTTGATGGAATTTTATTAAGGTTTGCCTTGGTTTCTAATGGCCTAAACAAAATTGGCAGAAACTGTCAATCTTTGACAGCCTGCACTAAAAGAGCAATATCTCCAAAAACCTTTTACCTTTTTGGTTAACTACCATTTTTAGAGTGAACTACACTTCATGGAGTTTTTGAGATCAATTGGTATGAGAGTTTATGATGATTGAGTTGGTTGTTATGAATTTTTAAAGATGACACAAAAACAGCAAAACTTTCTAGAAAACAACTTGATTATATTTGTTTTGATGGATGATACGATATGACTAAATGGTGTGAGTTGTGAGAGTTATGATTAACGCACATAAATGTTGGTATCTGACACTCGAACAATTGGTGTCGAGTATAAATGATAGTTTACTGATAAAGAGTTTTGATGATTTTGAATTGTTTGGTTTGCGTTGAAAAGATGTCAAGATGTTAAGTTTTGAGTCGAGAGACGAGTTCACGTAGTGAGATTCACGCGTTGAAATCTCGTGGCTGACATTATATATGAATAGGTCATGCCGAAATTTTTAGTGAAATTAGAATTTGAGCATAGTCAATTCTTGTTGACCCGTGACTCAAATACATGCCTAATGGAAAGTTTAACTTTCTAATCGGTTAATTAGACGAGATGAGAGCGAATAGATCTGCTAAGAAAGTGGACTTTTCGATGTGTTAAATATTTCTTTTAATTGAAGCGCTGCTAATTATAACATAAGGATGTTATAATTAATGAGTAATGACGAGAGATAATAATTGTTATATTGATTAACAATCAAGAGAGATGAACATTAGAGATACTAATGTTTCATAAAAGAGATTAGATTATTAATCGAGGTTTCTTTTATAACTTCTCACCAATTCTTCATAACGATGAAGGTCCTTTTGGGAAGTAACGACTTGAGGGAGAGAGTGACGTTACTCATTGATACAGAGACACAACGAGGTGGGCATTACTTTTACTATACGTATATAGAGATCCCCTGCGTGTCGTAGGCCTCTTATACGAATGAATGCATGAGATGATTTAACTGTTAATTTCAGTTTTATATATCTATCAAATGAGTTTAATGTTACATTTGAGCAAGTTATTTCGTTACAAAATATTTGAGTTAAAGTTATTTCAAGTATTGTCTTGCCATAAAATGTTTAAATTTTAGTATGATATCTATCTGCTTTGGCTTTGCCAATGATGCAATCGAATTCGGGTCCTGAGCAGTTGATAGCTATCCTGCCAGGGCTAGTGTACACCAGTGACCGTGAGTCATCTAGCGGGTTGGCCGGTCAAGTGACCGTGAGAGGTGGCCACCTCTCCGGCACACAGTTTCAGATATGATAGATTATAAAAGAACTTAGTCTGATCAGACGAACTTTAAGAATCACAAATGAACTTAGTAAGCTTGGGCCTTTTTAGCGAAAAACTCCCTTGCTGTACTGTTTATGATGGCATGACAATTTATAGTTTTGAAGCATGTATTTTTATACTTAGGCATACGTGCCCACTGAGTGCTTTTGTACTCAGCCCTGCATATGTTTTCTAAATGTGCAGGTTGAGCTGATGTGATGATGGTGCTGCAATGAGCGGAGTCTCCAGGGTTGTTAATAAATAGTTAACCTGTCTAGAATATGTCTTCATACATATGTCTAGCTACTTTCCGCTGCAAGATGTTGTTGATGTTATAGTATGTTATGTCATACTTTGAGTCTTAAGAGAATGGTTTCATACGATGTATAACTTGATTAATGATATTAATTAAGTTTTATGCTGTCTTTCATAGACTGTTTTCAATTGAGTATTAATGAATAAAAATGACGAGTTTTATTAAGATGAGTAAGTTTTACGGCTATAAATGACGCCCCTTTTCTTCCCCTTCTTCTTTAACCCCATCCCTAGTCGTGGATCACTCGGCCTAACTATCCATAGTTAGGGCGGGCTGTGACAGAGTGGTATCAGAGCGAAGGTTAAGCTCTGAATTAGAAGTCTTGAGTTTAGTCTAGAATGAGTCACTAGACTAATAGTTATTAACAACCGTGAGCTCAGCGCACCATCACACCAGGCTCAACGAGGTATGTAAAATTTCAAAGTTTATTTGACGTTAAATTTTGAAGAGCACGATGTTGAGGTTATATGATGAGTTATGATGTTATGCTTTGAAGATGCATAGTTTGAGTTTGAGGATGACAACATGATTAATAATGAGTTATTATGTTGTAAGAGCATATGTTGACGTTACATGATGAATCATGAGAGCGTTTATATCATATGATGTTATATGATTGAAGATGCATAATTATGAGTTATGATGTGATGTATTTGAGATGTTTTGTGATGAGAATTGTTTGAGCAGTTGTGATAAGTCACGATGATTTAGATGAAGGAATCTAATGTCATTGTTAAGAGAGATTTTCTACTAAGTAGAAGGATGAAATGAGAACTTAGAGCTAAAGCTTGAGAGAATTAGCAATTGCTTTAAGTACTTGTTGGTTTGAGTTATGAGTTTGAGTTATGAGCTTGAGTATAATAGCATGATTAATGATGAGTTATTAGCATGCTGCAATGAGATATTGTACGATATGTTGAGTTGTTTGGTGACGCGAGTTTTGCTCACGCAACCTTAATGGTACTTGAGGAGGTATCATGAGCCATAGTCTTTGGAGATGGCTTTGAGAGAGAATTGTTGAGTTGTCTTACTGAGTCACGATGATTTAGATTAAGGGATCTAATATCATTGTTTAGAGAGATTCCCTACTAAGTAAAGATGGGACGAGATGAGAATTTAGATATTTTGAGCTTGAGTTTTAAGATAACAGTACTACTTAGTAGGAGTTTTACTAAGTTATGTTTTGTTTATTTCTGTTGCTGGAGCCAAGTAGAGTTAGTTCCTAGAGTCACCTTTAAGTTCTCCTTATAGGTTGGCCAGGACTGTTGTGAGATCGAACTCAGGGAAGATCAGATACGAGGACGAGGCGTACAGTATGTGGTACAGAGATACCCTAGCAGATTTTCAAACACATGTTCATAAACTATGAAAGGATGAGAAAGAGCCAAGGAAGGCTAGGGTTGAAAGGATGAGAAGTAGCCGAGGAGGGCTAGAGTTGATGAGGATGAGAAGAGAATCCGATGTAGGCTAGAGCTAAGGATGATCTTGAGAGTATGAGCAGTACACCTTTGTTTTTGATTAGTTTCAATTACATTGCGATGTATATAACTTACTTAGGAGATACTGATACTTGAGCTTTTGACATGCTGATAGATAAGCATGCGAATATAGTACCCTACTGATGTTAAATAGATGGATGTTCCTAGTGTGCTAAAGTAGCAACTAGATGAGTTAACTGGTAGCAATTACTGTAAGAGGTCCAGACCGAGACATAGTACTATTAATGGTGTCGGTTTAGAAGAGACATTACGATAGATACTATGGTTTTTGTAGGGTTTATATAACCCCTTTATGTAAGTCCTCTAAAAAGAGGCATTCTACTGATGGATATATTAGGTTGACCAGAGTGGTCTTTTTGTTAGCATTTCGTGAGTGCTTATTGCCTTACAGATGAATGTTAAAGTGACCGTGAGGGTTTCCTTAAAGTTGAGTTAGTAAATTGAACTTGAGTTTCGAGGATGCTTAGAGCGTTGGTCGAGTTGAGTTTTCCTTTTGTGATTTCAAAAATGCCTCAAAGATGTCATCAAGAGTGTGATGTGAAGGATAGGCGGGATAATACTCCGCCACCACCACCGCAACATGAGAGGAGAGTCGAAAAATATTGAACTTTCGAAACAAGAGTCTAGAACATAGGACCCTGAGTTTAAGCTTTTAGCTTGCTGGTGTGAACTTAAGTTTTGTTATGTATAGTATGTTGAGGGTTTAGAAGACACAGAATTTCCAAGTTCGGGATAGTATATCCCGTGTGACTGGGGAGTGATTATGTTGGACCTGGCCAGTCCGCATGATCCAAATCTCAGTAGACGTGTTTTGGGTTTATAAACTTATGTGTTTCAACTTTCGGTTGAAAAGCCAGATGGGTTCTTACTCTAGGTAATTTTGTTCGACCTGGTAGTTACTTCATTATACTCTCTGATCATTCATTTGAGTCTATTGAATAATTTGTTTTGATGTCATTCTAGGGTTGAACCCTTACAACTTTTGAGTTATCCTAGTAGATTCTTTTGATGTATAAGACCAGTGAGAGGCACGTCAGAGGACTTTAACACCCGAGCAACTGGTAAACTACACCTGAGAACAATTGAAGACTACTCTTGAGAAGTATGTACCGAGGAGTACAGTAAGCAGCGAGAGGCTGATTATCGAAGTTTGATGCAAGGAAAGAAATCGATTGTAGAGTATAATTGAGAATTCTGTGAGCTATCACGTTCGCTCATCAGAAGATGGATAATGATGAAGAGATGTCTGAGTTTTAAGTGCTGGTTTAAGGCAGGACTTTAAGGTAGTATGGGCAAGTTATTGGATGTACCAGTTAGAATCCTGTTTAATACAGGAGCTTCGCATTCTTTAATTGGTTGAAGCATGTTACCTTCAAACTCGAACCAAAACAAGCTAGTCCCAAGTTGAGAGTAATCACTCCTGTAGGAAGAGCTACTACAGTTTCTCACATGATTTCTAAATTAGAGTTTGAGTTAGGATCACTAAAGATGAAAACAAGAACCTTGCACTTAATGCCTATGTGGAACGTAGACATTATTCTAAGGATGGACTGGTTAGAAGAGAACTTTGCCCCGATTGATTGTAAGAAGAGACAGATAACTTTCCAACCACCTGGGAAGGAACAGACATGTTTTCACGGCATTGATAGAAAGAAGAGAGTTCCAATCGTTTCGGCACTTCAGGCGTCGAAATTGGTAAAGAAGAAAGGAGCACAAGCTTACCTAGTTTACTTGAATGATGAAGGAGAATCAAGTAAAAAAAAAAAAAAAACTTTGAGGATGTAGCAGTGGTAAGGGAACATAGAGATGTATTTCCCGAGGTCTTACCAGGATTGCCACCAACAAGATAGTTGGAGTTCACTATCGACCTAGAACCTGGATCAGCACCAGTGTCGAAGGCACCCTATAGAATGGCGCCTAAGGAGCTACAAGAGCTGAAGATTCAGCTACAAGAATTGCTCGAGTTAGGTTTTATTAGACGTAGTGTATCCCCGTGGGGAGCACCAGTCTTTTTTTGTCAAAAAGAAGGATGACACGTTGAGAATGTGCATAGATTATCGAGAGCTGAATAAATTGACACTCAAGAACAAATATCCTTTGCCGAGGATAGATGACTTGTTTGATCAATTACGAGGAGCGAGTTTTTTTTGAAAGTTGACTTGAGATCATAATACCACTAGTTCAAATTTTGACAGGAGGATACACCTAAGACAGCTTTTCAAATGAGGTATGAGCACTATGAGTTCATAGTTATGCCATTCGGTTTGACGAAGGCACCAGTAGTTTTCATGGATCACATGAATCGAGTGTTCCATCAATAACTGGATAAATTTATCCTAGTTTTCATAGATGATATTCTCATCTATTCGAAGAATGAGCAGGAGCGCCAAAACATTTGAGAACGATGTTGGAAATGCTAAGAGTTGAGAAGCTTTTTGCCAAATTCACCAAGTGCGAGTTTTGGTTGAACGAAGTAACTTTTCTAGGACATATTGTATCATCCGAAAGAATTAAAGTTGACCCCGTCAAGGTACAAGTTGTACATGAGTGGAGATCACCAACTACGCCTAACGAGATTCGCAACTTTTAGCAGGATACTATCAGAGGTTTATTAAAGGATTTTCCATGATAGCAAGACCGAGAAAAGAAGTTAAGTACAATTGGAAAGAGGAGTGTAAAGAGAGTTTTTAAGAGCTTAAAGGAAATTGACTACAGCACCAGTGCTGCTAGTCCCGGAAATGGATAAAGAGTATACCATCTACACAGATGCGTCAAAGAATGGGCTAGGATGTGTTTTGATGCAAGAAGGAAGAGTTATAGTCTATGCATCACGACAACTTAAACCCCACGAGATAAATTATCCAACGCATGATTTAGAGCTTGTAGCCGTTGTGCATGCCCTGAAAATTTGGAGACATCATCTCTACGGAGTTAGATGTGAGATTTTCACGGACCACAAAACTTTGAAATACTTTTTCGAGCATAAGGATATTAACATGAGGCAAAGGAGATGGCTCGAATTAGTAAAGGATGTTAACTGCGACATTAACTATCACCCTAGCAAGGCCAATGTAGTAGCCGATGCATTGAGCCCAAAGGTCTAGTCAAAGTTAGGATGTCTTCTCACGAGAGAGGATGAGCTTATAAAGGACTTTGACAAAATGAGGATAGAGATGATAAAACCACCAGGGACGATAGCGAGTATTGTTGCGACGATGCCTAGTTTGAGGAAAATGGTGATTGAAGCACAAGGAAAGATGAGACAATGAACAAGTTACGAGAAAGGATAAGAGCAGGAGATCTCAAGAGTTACAAAAAAAAAAAAAAAAACATCAGACAATGCTATCTTATTTGAGGGGAGAAGATGCATTCCCCGCGATGATGAACTTAAGAATACGATCATGAGTGAGACTCATGACACGCTTTACACCGCCCACCCAGGAGGCACAAAGATGTATCAGGTTGTGAAAAATAGATTTTTGTGGGACGGAATGAAATGAGACATAGCTTCGTTTGTAGAGCGATGCTTAGCTTGTCAGCAAGTGAAAGCATTACACCAACGACCCTATGGGAAGTTAAAACCGTTGGAGATTCCCAAGTGGAAATGGGATCACATAGAGATGGATTTTGTGACAGCTTTACCCAAAATTCAAAGAGGAAATACAACAATTTGGGTGATTGTAGATCGACTAACAAAATCTGCCCATTTCATACCGATCCTAATCGCGTATGGACCAGATAAGTTAGCACAATTGTACGTTCGTGAGATTATAAGATTGCATTGAGTACCGGTGTAGATCACCTGAGAGAAAAATAATTTTTTTTATTACAACACGTTTTTGGATGAGTTACAGAAAGAGTTGGGTACAAGGATGAATTTTAGCATAGCAGACGATAGAAGATATGATAACAACTACTATCCTTGATAGAGGAGTACATCGGGAGAATGTGTTGCCACTACTTGAGTTTGCCTATAAGATGTGAGACAAAGTTTCGAGATAGGAGACAAAGTTTTCTTAAAGGTTTTACCCTCAAAGGGGATGAATAGATTTGGAGTTAAAGGACAGGTTAGACCCAGAGTTATAAGTCCTTACGAGATATTGCAAAAGATAGGTTCAATAGCGTATAGGTTGGCTTTGCCACTTAGCTTTGGAAATGTGCATAACGTGTTTCACGTGTCACAATTGAGAGGATACATATTTTCGACCCAAACCATGTGGTTTACTAAGAAGAAATGATCTTAGAACCAGACTTGAGTTATGAAGAGAGACCTCAGATGATGCTAAATCATAAAATTCGGCAATCGAGTAATAAGTCGATTGCATTGGATAAGGTCCAATGGAGATATGATACTTAGAAAGAAGTGGAAAGAGAGCTTGAGGATAAGATGTGAGAGAAGTACCCGAAACATTTACAAGAGGTACAAATTTCGGGACGAAATTTATTTTAAGGGGGAAGGTATGTAATACCCGTGCTTTTGATGACGTGTTTAATTGCTTAAGTTTGAGTAATTAGGGTATAGATCCCTTGTTTGATTACTTTGTAAAGAGATGAGGAGTTATATGAAGTTTTCTTGTTATTTTTTTTTAAGATGTTGAGATGTTCTTTCGATGATGTGAGAATGATGTGGGATTTTATATCCGTATTTGAGTTTGAGTATTTGAATAATTCGAGATAATTATTTGAATGAGAACGATGAACTCGGAAGTGAGATCTGAGTCCGTTAAGACGTTTTTCAAAATTTTGACTTTTTGACGATGAATAGTAAAATACTGCTATTTCGTCTTTTTGTCGACTTTCAAAATCTTACGTGCACGTCGTCGAGAAATATTCTTAGTTTTTCGATACGAGTCCAATAATGAAAGTTTTATTTTTGGACGATGAGTGAATAGTAAATCGGGATTTCTCGATAAACGAAATGAGCTCGTTTATCAGAATTTCGAGAACGAGCTTGTGTTTTCTATATTTATATAGAATTACGAGTGCAATGAAAGTGAGTAGAGGTTGAGAGGGTGAGTAACAAAGAGTATGGGTTGTTAGTTGTTAAAAGGAGACGAGACGAGATATTTAACGACTAACGGGTTAATATCTTAAATATCTAACCTACCCTACCCCTAACCACCCCCAAACCTCCCAAAGCCCCTTTCCCTATTAAAGTGTTGGCTGCTACAACCAAACACTCTAAACTCACGCACAACACACAAACTCACACACACAACACCCAAAACACACACTATATTCAACGTTAATACCATTTAAGCTTTTGACCTCCGATTTGAGCACCGAGACGAGCGCCGATCATCTTTTCGATCACGTATCTAAGTAGGTAAGATCTCTACCTACGTTTTGATGGTTTTCTTTTCGATTTTCGTCGACGTCGAAAAACGTCGATTCTCGACTTTATTTTGAAACGACGTCGGATCGTCGTGAAATTTTAGTATGTTGTTCTTGGGTAGATGTTGAGCATGTTTAATGAAGGGAGTAAGAACGGAACGAACCGTAGCTATGAAACGCATGAGGGCAGCCCCGTTTTTCACATATTAGCTTGTCTTTCGATTTTTGTTTGATCGTTTTGACTTGATATTTGTGCTTAAGGGTATGCTAGAATCGATATATATTAAATTCGTATTTTTCCAAGCACGAAAATTGTATAAGTTTTTAGAGTATTATTATTTAAATTCGTGAAGTTTGGGACGTTGCATAATGAATATTATTGCGTATATGTGTTCTACGATATCACATGAGCATGCTAATTGATTTACAATTTATGGATGATAATTGTTGAACGAAATTAAAACTGGAATTCTGTCAAAATTTTACAGCAGTTTCAAGCTTATGTTTCGATGAGTTTTCATTGCTTGATGGCTCTGAAATTTTAGTATGTTTATCTATGATATGTGTATTTCGTCGCTGCAAAATTTCATGTCTTTTGGATGATGTTTGGTATTTTAAAGATATTTTGAAAAAACTCCTTGACAGAATCTGTCAACTGTTGGTAGACTTCACAAAAACGTTTATATCTATTAATCCATGAAGGATTTTGCATCACCGTTTTTTTTTAAACGAAACTAGACTTCAATACTTTTCTAAAAACATAAGATTTCGATTTTTATGACCTCTGAAACAGAGCAGTTTATTATTTCAAAAATGCCCTGTTCTGCTGTCATATTTTTCCAACAGTAAAAGTGTATGTGTTTCATTGTTTATTTGGCAGATCATATGAACGTTTTCTCTTGTGAAATGTTAACCAAATCTTCAAGGATACCTTTAGTTTTGGCTGATTAAATTTGATGGAATTTTATTAAGGTTTGCCTTGGTTTCTAATGGCCTAAACAAAATTGGCAGAAACTGTCAATCTTTGACAGCCTGCACTAAAAGAGCAATATCTCCAAAAACCTTTTACCTTTTTGGTTAACTACCATTTTTAGAGTGAACTACACTTCATGGAGTTTTTGAGATCAATTGGTATGAGAGTTTATGATGATTGAGTTGGTTGTTATGAATTTTTAAAGATGACACAAAAACAGCAAAACTTTCTAGAAAACAACTTGATTATATTTGTTTTGATGGATGATACGATATGACTAAATGGTGTGAGTTGTGAGAGTTATGATTAACGCACATAAATGTTGGTATCTGACACTCGAACAATTGGTGTCGAGTATAAATGATAGTTTACTGATAAAGAGTTTTGATGATTTTGAATTGTTTGGTTTGCGTTGAAAAGATGTCAAGATGTTAAGTTTTGAGTCGAGAGACGAGTTCACGTAGTGAGATTCACGCGTTGAAATCTCGTGGCTGACATTATATATGAATAGGTCATGCCGAAATTTTTAGTGAAATTAGAATTTGAGCATAGTCAATTCTTGTTGACCCGTGACTCAAATACATGCCTAATGGAAAGTTTAACTTTCTAATCGGTTAATTAGACGAGATGAGAGCGAATAGATCTGCTAAGAAAGTGGACTTTTCGATGTGTTAAATATTTCTTTTAATTGAAGCGCTGCTAATTATAACATAAGGATGTTATAATTAATGAGTAATGACGAGAGATAATAATTGTTATATTGATTAACAATCAAGAGAGATGAACATTAGAGATACTAATGTTTCATAAAAGAGATTAGATTATTAATCGAGGTTTCTTTTATAACTTCTCACCAATTCTTCATAACGATGAAGGTCCTTTTGGGAAGTAACGACTTGAGGGAGAGAGTGACGTTACTCATTGATACAGAGACACAACGAGGTGGGCATTACTTTTACTATACGTATATAGAGATCCCCTGCGTGTCGTAGGCCTCTTATACGAATGAATGCATGAGATGATTTAACTGTTAATTTCAGTTTTATATATCTATCAAATGAGTTTAATGTTACATTTGAGCAAGTTATTTCGTTACAAAATATTTGAGTTAAAGTTATTTCAAGTATTGTCTTGCCATAAAATGTTTAAATTTTAGTATGATATCTATCTGCTTTGGCTTTGCCAATGATGCAATCGAATTCGGGTCCTGAGCAGTTGATAGCTATCCTGTCAGGGCTAGTGTACACCAGTGACCGTGAGTCATCTAGCGGGTTGGCCGGTCAAGTGACCGTGAGAGGTGGCCACCTCTCCGGCACACAGTTTCAGATATGATAGATTATAAAAGAACTTAGTCTGATCAGACGAACTTTAAGAATCACAAATGAACTTAGTAAGCTTGGGCCTTTTTAGCGAAAAACTCCCTTGCTGTACTGTTTATGATGGCATGACAATTTATAGTTTTGAAGCATGTATTTTTATACTTAGGCATACGTGCCCACTGAGTGCTTTTGTACTCAGCCCTGCATATGTTTTCTAAATGTGCAGGTTGAGCTGATGTGATGATGGTGCTGCAATGAGCGGAGTCTCCAGGGTTGTTAATAAATAGTTAACCTGTCTAGAATATGTCTTCATACATATGTCTAGCTACTTTCCGCTGCAAGATGTTGTTGATGTTATAGTATGTTATGTCATACTTTGAGTCTTAAGAGAATGGTTTCATACGATGTATAACTTGATTAATGATATTAATTAAGTTTTATGCTGTCTTTCATAGACTGTTTTCAATTGAGTATTAATGAATAAAAATGACGAGTTTTATTAAGATGAGTAAGTTTTACGGCTATAAATGACGCCCCTTTTCTTCCCCTTCTTCTTTAACCCCATCCCTAGTCGTGGATCACTCGGCCTAACTATCCATAGTTAGGGCGGGCTGTGACAGATGAATAAAATCCTTATTCTGTATTTGTAATACTAATTTCGGGTTCCCATATAACGAAGCTTCGTTATAACTCTCTATAAATTACATATTTTATAACTCGTTTTATAAGTCGAAAATTAATTACGACTTCAAGTAAATAATAGAAATACTATTTCTATCGTATATAAATTAAATAACATGACTTTGCTAAGTCATTTATAATCCGAAATAATAATTATTGACTGCTCAATAATCCTTTAAATCTCAAACGGATTCAAATAATAATAAGAATTTAGCACATCAAAACACATATATAACAATTAAATCACATCAGATAAATCAAATCAGTTTTATTATTAATGGATGCCGAACCCTAATTATTAAGTCTTTAATCAGTGATTAAAAACGGGGATATGACACACCTTTCCGTGGATGTTGATCTAATAGATCGAACCACATAATTCCTCGAGTTCTTATCGCTTTCTTTACATTCTTGTTGCGTTTTGTTCGTGGATTGTATTTGTTGATTTCATCACACTCTCCATCAAATTAAAAATTCAAATAAATAAAACCACTAATATCCTTCACTCCATCAGTGTTGCTTCTTCCTCTGATATTATGGAGCTATTTTTCTTTCTAATTTCTTCTTCTTTAATCTCATCTCTCTGTTGTTTTGGTGGTGTTAGTGGTAGTAGTATTGGAAATGGTAGATTTCAAATGCTCTGAGTAGAATAACAACCATTATTGCTATGATTGCCAAATTGAGAATTCGTATCATATTTATAGAGTAGAAAAATGTGGAGGTTACGGATACTTGTTCTCCAAGAACAGTTCTCGTTTATCTATTCTAAATAGCTAGAGATTATCCAACAATTCTAACCTAAGTAGGTTTTACATATTACACAGTGAATAAAGAGTCGGACTCTATTGGCGGGAAATTGGTTAAATATAGATGTATTGTGCTTTTATATATATAGAAGATATTTTCTCTCTCTACTTTTTTATTAAATAAATTGATGGATATAAAGAATAAATCTATATATTTATTAAAGTAAAGAATTTGATTGTAAAAAAATTTCTCGAAACCACCATTGATTTGTCCAATAAATATTAAATTTAAAGTTTTACTATTGATTAATGAAAATTGATTGTTATCCATCGAATACTTTCTCAATAAATAAATAAAAGGCTATAAAAATCACTTTATATGATTTCTTAAAGCTTTTCCAATTTCTGTTTTTTATCATATGGTTTCTTAAGCTCATTCCCGGTCTTTACCATTATAAGCAAGGTTGTTGATTATTCCAAAGTTATTTTAGAAGGAATGATCAGCTTGACACAGGGTGCGGACTGCTTGTTCTACTGACTTGTTTTAATATGAAACAACTTTTTTTGTGGGGACCACATGGGACTCGAACACAGGGTGCGGACCACATGGAACTTGAACCCAAGACCTTTGGTCTTAGGCATTAACCCCTTACCGCTTGGCCAACACACACACACATATGAAACAACTTTTTTCTAAAAGCATAATGTTGTTTAGGAAAGATAATTGGATTTATGTGGGGAAAGCCTTGCGAGAGTGCAGGCAGCACCGCAGAGATATGATTAGACTTGTGTAAGTGTGATTCTATTTTCTCGAAGCATAAGGGTACTTTTAAGTCATGACTTTGTTTTGCGAGATGTAAGATTTCACTTTTAATCATGAATGATATTTTAAGTTGTGGAGAGTATAGACAAACTTGCAAGGTTGTAACAGGGCTCGCGCCAAGGTAGTTCCAACTATGGGAGACTTATTCGAGTTTTAGCAGTGTTCATTCAAGCTTTGGCAGTGCTGTTTGGAGCCTCTTGAACCCATTTGGATTGTGGCTTAAAGCAATCTTGTTCCGAGCCTCTTGAACCCATTCAGGTTATGACTTAAAACTATCTTGTTCCAAGCTTCTTGAACCCACTCGAGTTATGGCTTTAAGCAATCTTATTCCAGCTTTTTGAACCTTAAAAAAAAAAAGGAGCTTCTTGAGCTCATTCGGGTTATCTTGAACTCATTTGAGTTATCTTGAACCCAACCATTTGGGCTATCTTGAACTCATTCGAGACTTGAACTCATTCGGGTTTTAGCAGGGAAGAAACCCTTCGAGTTTTAGAAGGTGGGATACTTTCGGGTTTTAGTAGGTGGGACCCTTTCGGGTTTTAGCAGTGTTGATTGCTAGACATGTCTGTACACACTTTTCCTTGTTCTTGTTGAGCAGGCTTGATTTTCATTCGTGGTCATTGAGAAGTTGTCGCTCTATAAAATATATACTTGGCACAGAGTTTGAATTTGTTATTTCCATAAATAGGACACACAAGTATATATTGTCGTCCTCTCTACTAATATGTGAGTTATTCATGCGAACATATTATAGAATTAGGAAAGCAAATAAAAATATCAGAATGTTGTCTGGTCATGCAAGGCTGTCATAATATGATCATTTAGGATTTTAGCATAGTAGTTTCGCAAAATCGGTTTAAAATAGCAAATCATTTTGGAAACACTTGAAATTTTATAGAGCCCTTCTAGACACCTTGAATTACGCATATGAAAAGTTTTAGAATTTTAATGATATCTAAACTTAGTTTATAGCTTTAAAACCATGGGTCCAGAATAGGGGAGATTTTGACAGTTTTGCACAGTGGATTTATAAAATTTACTAAATAAAATCCTTCTACTCGATTTGAATTTTGATAGGAATGTGCTAGATACTATACTATATATATGAACACCATAAAATTCGTGGTCACCAAACTTCAAGCATTGAATGCAGAGATTACATTATTGCATGGAAAGTTTTTTAGACTTTGCACAATTTTGTAGCTTGATAATGATTAGCAAATTTTATTTCAATTGTATGTGTAATTTATCAAATATTTTGTAGACAAATATTGCGAGAATTGTATATTAAGATGTTGGTGGTTCTTAAACACGAGCCACATAAATTTAACGAAAAATAAATATTGAGGCATAAAAAGTACACTTTTCAGTTTTATTTTCGTCTGGTTTTCTCCTTGAATTTGCGTGCTTCTTGATGCTTGATTTTGTGTTTCTTATTTACCTTACGCTTTGCCCACCTTTAATTGATATTGGAATTGAAGAATCCTAAAATAGGAACATAGTTTCTCATGTTGACGTCACTCTCCGACAGTATTTCGCCGGGCTGCACCCTCTCCATCAGTAATTCCTTGAGAAAACTAAGCAAAATTAAGGAGACTATAAGCAAACTGAGCAAAAGTATCTATAGAACCTACCACAGTTGTTCCTTCTAAGTAATATATGCTTCTAACTCTAATTCCTTGCATCATAATTTTGTTGTCTTTAATGATAAACAATTTCTCACTATCAAACTTGAAAGTGTATCCCTTTAACTCTAAAGTACCAAGAGAAATTAATTTTCTTTTAAGCTTAGGGATACTTTACTTCTACGAGAATCTTGATTGATTCATCTGATATTTTAAACTTGATTTCTTTTATGCCCGTTAGTGTGCATACATGATCATTCTCTACCAAGACTAATCCTATTTATATTTCTGTAAGGTTTTGGAACCAGCTTTTATTTGGGCTCATGTGAAATGTAAACCCTGAATCCAGTATCCATTCATCTTTAGTGTGATTAATTGTCAACTATATTCAACATTTTCACATTCTTTTGCGCTTCATCACTCTTTCGACCCTCTGTTGCCTACTTCTCTTCCATATGAAACAATCATTTTTGAGTTGACCAATTTTCTTATAATGATGTTATTTCCTGGTTTCCTTTTTTTCCCTTCTTTTGCCTTCTGCATAAATCCCTTCTTTATATCTGAATATGATTTCTTGTTCTTTTCATTTTGATTTTTGAACTTTACATTCAAACCTTCTTCCACTGACTCTCTTCTTGATGCATTAGACTTCTGCATCTCTTTGAATTTGAGAACAACCTGAACTTCTTCTAAAGAAATAGTTGTTTCTCTACCAAACATTATTAATACACTGTATTAGCTAATTTAGTACAGATCAGTCTAGTGTTTGGTATTATTTAGTACTCCATCCGTCCCAATATTCAAGTCCCATTTTTTTTGGGCACGGGTATTTAGGAGAGTTAAAGTAGATGACCCCACATGTTTAGTGTATTATTTAATATTATTTATACATTGATTAACTTGTTTAAGTAAATGCCTTTAAAAATAAAAATTAAAACACTCTCTTCTTTCCTTGGCCGGCTGCCACCTCGCTTAACGTCGAAACAGTGAGACACCGCCTCCTTGGCCGACTGCCACCGCGCTTAACACCGGAACAGTGAAACACTGGCGAGCCCACCGCAGAAACAAAGAGACCCAGAAATTAAAAAAAAACAAAAAAAAAATCAAAAAATAGAAGTCTTTCAATTTTGAGAGAAATAGAGGAGATGCCTAATTTCCGGCGAGCCCTAATTTTTGAAAAAAAAAAAAACAGATGAGATAGCACGAAGTGGAATAGAGGGTTGCAGAGGCGGTGCGGGCGGAGGCGGCTCGAACGGTGGAGTCCGGAGGGCGGAGGCGGTGGCGCGATAGTTCTCGGCGGATTTAGGGCTTAGATCTCGACTTATAGAGGGGGAAGGGCTTTGATCTCGGCAAATTTAGGGCTTAGATCTCGGTGAAACCCTAGATCCCTAAATCTGCCCCTCAAGCTTTGATTTCCGACGTCCGCACCGCCGTTCCCTACCTCCCCCCTCCCTCTTCCCATTGTTCAGCCGGACAGCAGCAACTAATAGCTATCGCCGTTGCCGCCCTGACTCCCGACTCTCACCTCTCTCCCTCGACTGACGCTCACACAGCAACACCAACAGCACAAGCCAACACAACAACACCTCTCTCCGCGAATCGCCGCTGCTGTGCTCGATTTTCGGCGAGGCAGCAAGAGCTTTACCTTCGTCGTTTCCCCTCGGCTAGAGAGAGAGAGAGCAGAGTGTGGGGATGAAATTGGGTGTTGAGATGGAGAGGGCGACGAAGCCGGCGAATAGCCGTGAGTGTCTCCGACGGCGGAGGAGGGAGGCGCAGTGGAGGCGCCGGAGAAGAGATTCGCAGAGGAGAGAGAGATGGGGAAGGGGGGAGGTGGTAGAGAGAGAGAGAGAGAGAGAGACGAATAGTGTGAGGTAGATGGGGGGATTAAAAGGAATTCATGTTTAATTAGAGATTAGTTGCCCTTAAAATTTACCCAAAAAGGAAAGGGGACTAGTTACGTGGGACGGCTCAAAAAGGAATAGGGGACTTGAATATTGGGACGGAGGGAGTAATAATGCGGACAACCCGATTTAATCCCACGACCCAGTATTATTAATCCAGATTTCTTAGGATTAATAATACCACCTACCCCCTAGGATTAACTTAAACCAGGATATTCTGTATTTAGCCATGATAACAAACACCAACTCAGTATTACTAATCTGTCATTATCCACGCTAAATATCCTGGTTACAAATTATCCTACATAATTGATTTATGCTTAATTGTTCTAATTTTAGGGGTTTGCATGTGCATATTTTAAATTAAATCTTCTGGAAATTGGTGCGTTTTATGGTTTGTTTGATGCTTTGCAGGAGATTTAGGTTTATAGATGGAAGAATGCAATTTTGGAGATTTTTGGGCTAAAAATGGTGTTTTTAGCAGACATCGACATAGCAGAGCTAAGTGCCAGAGTCAACTACCAGCGCTGACCATTTTCAGCTCAGCTCATAACTGCCAGCGCTGACCATTTTCAGCTCAGCTCATAACTGCCAGCGCTGACCATTTTCAGCTCCACCCATTCTTGCCAGCGCTGACCATTTTCAGCTCCACCCATTCTTGCCAGCGCTGACCATTTTCAGCTCCGCCCATTCTTGCCAGCGCTGACCATTTTCAGCTCCGTCCATTCTTGCCAGCGCTGACTATTTTCAGCTCCGCCCATAAATGCCAGCGCTGACTACTTTCCAGCTCCGCCTATTTCGCCAACGCTGACTTCCTTTCCCAAGCATAATCATCGGAGTTCACTTTCCAGAGCTATGTTTATTCTTTCCAGCTCCGCATATTCTTGCCAGCACCATTACTTTCCAGCTATGTTTATTCTTGCCAGCACCGATTACTTTGCAGCTATGCTTATTCTCACCAGAGTTAGGTCTATAAATAGGGTTTCATTTCTATTGTAAAATCATCTATCTTTTGCTATAGTTGTAGACTCCATCTTTGAGATCTCTTGGCATCCGAAATTTAGAATTTATTGCTTTCATAGTTCTTTTTCATAGTATTGAAAATTCATTGTTTTTAGTTAGTTTTCGATTTAGTTAAGTTTTTAGTTATTTATTGGATTGTGATTGCGTGACACAATTACACGTTCAAGACATTTACGGTATTTCGTATTTCAATTCAATTTATTTTCGTTTAATCATGTTTATGTTTTTAGTTCATGTTTATGCTTTCTTTTTAATTATGCAATTTAAATTATGCACTTTAATTTCATGCCTAGATTAGTTTTATTTTTAATTTACAAGTACTTAATTTCTTAAGTTAGATTTTATTTAAGTTGTTTTAATTCTGCCTAGGGTTAATAATTTAATTCGCCTAGTAATTTTACAATTTGGTTTTAATTCAGTTTTAAGTTTCAGTTCTAGATTAATAATCAAACTCTTTACTGCTTTCTTTTATTACTTTTTCCCACGATACTACTAGAAGCCCTTTAAGACTTTCCTTGAGAGATGACACTGGGTCAACTTACCATCACTAGAATGTCCTTGTTCTATTGCAAGTCAAACTAGAGGTGTTCTAGGTTGAGTCAAATTTTGGCGCCGTTGCCGGGGACAGTTTTAGGCGTTTTAGTTGTGTCGTTTTTACTTGCTTTATTTAATTTCCAGTTTTTCTCGGTTTTGTTTTTACGTTTCTTCCACTCGGTACGCGTAATCTGTTTGTTCAGTGTTATGCATGCAGGGACGCCGTAGTCTTAAAGGCAAATTGGTGTCTCCAACTGACGATTTCTACTCTGGCTCTGAATCTGAACCTGAAATTCCAGAGCACACCGTAGAGACAAAGGAGGAAGAGGCCAGCCCTGCCTTCAAGTTCTTCGCTGCCGAAGTCAACGCTGCCAGCTCTGCCGAAGTCAACGCTGCCAGCCCTGCCTTCAAGGAGGAAGAGGCCAGCCCTGCCTTCAAGTTCTTCGCTGCCGAAGTCAACGCTGCCAGCCCTGCCTTCAAGGAGGAAGAGGCCAGCCCTGCCTTCAAGTTCTTCGCTGCCGAAGTCAACGCTGCCAGCTCTGCCGAAGTCAACGCTGGCAGCGGTGCCGAAGTTCGCACTGCCAATTTCAGCACAGACCAAGCCAGCCCTGCCAACTTCCGCACTGAGCAGAAAACCACCAAGGAAGAAACCAGCTCTGAACAGGACAAAGTTGAGCAGAATTTAAACGAGGAGAAGAAGGAGATGGCCCAGAACATAGAATACATGGGAGACTTCACCAGACCTGTGATTGGAGATACCAACACGTCGGCAATCGTGCTCCCCACTGCTGTGAGAAACTACAATCTCAAACCAAATGACTCGAGTTTACTGCCGGTGTTCCACGGGATGCCAAGCGAGGATGCTCTGCAATTCATCCGGGATTTTTGCACCCAAGTGCAAACAATTCCTTTGCTTAGTCTCACGGAGGACCAACTCAAGCTCAAGTGCTTCCCCTATGCACTTAAAGACAGGGCGAGGATGTGGATGCTATCTCTGCCACCCAACTCAATCACTACGTGGGGAGATGCTTGTGAAAAATTCATGCTGAAATACTACCCAAGCCATAAGACACAGGAGTTGAGAACAAAAATAATGGAGTTCACCCAAGGAGCGGACGAGCCTTTGCATGAAGCTTGGGAGAGATATGAAGAACTCCTCCGTCAATGCCCTCAACATCAATTCACTAATGTTATGTTGATGCAGTTCTTTTACGATGGGTTAGTGCAAACTGCCCAATTTATGGTGGATAGCACGGCAGGAGGTAACATAGCTGAGTTAAAAGGGATTTTCAAAACTTTAGCTGAGAGCTCCCAACAAAAATCCGTCCGTGGAAGAAGAGTTGAAGCCAGCGCAGTGACGAATCAATTTGAAATACAACAACAATTGGCTTCAATCATGCGGGACGTACAACAGCTGAAGATGGGCAAGATGGATACACCTTCCGTTCCGGTGCAGAATTCAGCTCTGCAGAATGCAGCGCTGCCGACGCCAGCTCTGCAGAATGCAGAACTGCCGATGTCAGCTCTGCCGAACCCAGCTATGCAGAATATGGAGCCTTGTGGTATTTGTGGAGATTTCAGCCACGGAGCTAATGAGTGCCATAGAATGGGAGAGTTTACTCCGGAAGGACAAGCCGAGGTCTATGCGGCACAAGGATTTCAAAGCTATAATCAAGGGCTAAGTAGACCATATGGGCAGAACATGAATCAAGGGCAACAGAATGTCAATGGAGGATGGAGAAGTCAACCGAATGCTGGATGGGGAAATCAAAATTTTGGGGGAAATCAATACCGTCGACCACCCCAAATGGGCTACCAACAGCAACCACAATATTTCCCTCCGCAGCAAAGCTCCTCTCAACCATATAGACCGCAATACCAACACCAACAATCAGCCCTGCAGCAGAGTGCACAGCCCATGCCACCACAGAAAACATCCCTAGAGGATACCTTGCAAGCTTTCATGGAGATTAGTAAGCAAAATATGGAGATGACTAAGCAGAATATGGAGTCCCAAGCATCTACCATAAAAAGGCTTGAAACAACTGTCGGTCAACTTTTCGGTACTTTGAATCAAATCCAACAACAACAGCAGCCCGGAAAGTTTCATGGCCAACCTGCTCAGCCGCATCAAGCTCTAGCTGTAACTGTTCTTCGTCATGGTAAGATGGTGGATAACAAAGTGGAAGTGCCAGCGCTGCCAAGATCATCCCTGACGAACTCAGCATTACAGAATCTCTCAAAGTCAAAGTCAGCGCTACTGCAGTCAGCGCTGCCGAATCCAGCTCCGCCGATGTCAGCGCTGCCAAGTCCAGCTCTGCCTAATTCAGCTCTGAATAGCTCTGCCTTCACAAGAGCAGAGCTGCCGAGCTCAGCACAGCCCAGACCAGAGATGCCGAGCTCAGCTCTGACCAGCCCTACCAATGGAGAGAAGGCAGATCAACAAAAAGATGGAGAGATGGAGGAAGAAAAGGAGAATAAACTTCATAAGTCTACCACACCCTATCGACCTCCGATCCCTTTTCCTAGCAGATTGAAGAATGAAAAGCTGGATAAACAGTTCGCCGACTTCTACAACATGCTTGCCAAGGTGAACGTGAATCTTCCTCTCCTTGATGTGATCAGAAAAGTACCGGCGTATGTGAAGTTTTTCAAGGAGTTGGTTTCCAACAAGCGAAAGTTCGGGGACAATGAGAAAATTTTAGTCTCGGAAGTAGCGACCTCAATCATGCAGCAATCCTTACCACCAAAGCAGCGCGATCCAGGTAGCTTTGTGATTAATATTGCTTTGGGAAATGGTAAGAAGGCCACGGGTATGTTAGATCTGGGAGCAGGAATTAATTTGATGCCTTACTCTATTTTTCAACAATTAGAGTTAGGTAATTTGAAATCCACTCGCATGTGTCTACAACTAGCTGATAGGTCCGTTAGGTACCCCCGTGGGATAGTAGAGGATATTCTGGTTAGAGTCGGGGGTTTGATTGTGCCTGTTGATTTCGTAGTGCTTGAGATTGGGGATGTGCATGAGAATGGTAGAGACCACACTCTACTATTAGGAAGACCCTTTATGGCGACCACTAACACTTTGATTGATGTTAAACATGGAACTATTAAAATGACGGTGTTAGGGGAGTCGGTGTCTTTTTCGATGCATGAAAATCGTGCAATGCCTTCTACGAATTTCATAAGTGAATGTTCATATATAGATGCTATTAATGGCTTGGTTGAGAAGGTATTTATTCAGGAACAGGAGTATATGGAAGCTTTTGCTGGATCGGCCGACATGGAGGAATTAGCTAAGGAAGCTGAAGAATCAGCGCTGCCTGAAGAGTCAGCGCTGCCGCAGCCAGCTCTGCCGATTCCCGCGCTGCTACAGTCAACTCTGCCGAGCTCAGCACCCTTCAGCCATACCGAGCTGCCCTTTGATGAACAGATGGAAACCAAGAGGTCAGCGCTGGAACTAAAGGAACTCCCTGCCAATCTCAAATATGTATTTTTAGAAGCAGGTGAGGAGAAGCCAGTGATCATATCTTCCACGCTGACTTGGGAGCAAGAGGCAGCGTTGCTCAAGGTATTGAAGAGAAACAAGGCAGCTTTGGGATGGAGCCTGGCAGACATTCGTGGCATAAGTCCAGCCACATGCATGCACAAAATTAACCTAGATGAGGGAGCAGCACCCAAGCGAGAC